>NC_090394.1:44721725-45021725 GCF_036365525.1 Heterodontus francisci
AGTTAAAAGAAGTCCCTTATGAACAGGTTCTGGAGCCAGATTCTTCCCACCATTAACTGGCCACTCCTAAACAATATAAATTAGCATTAAAAACACTTACTGTGTCATAAAGCAAGCAAGGAGCTGACTGCAGGCAAAGTGGAACTTCAAGTTGGTCGACTAAGGTGCAAAACATCTCACCCAATAAATGAATTATGGCTAGGTGCAAGGCAGACTTCTGGTTTGTGCAGGTTTAAGAACAGGGAGAATCACTGAATATAATGATCCAAAGATACCCAACATTCTGTAAGCCCATGACCCAAGGATGGAATGACATAAACCAGCAACACTTCCCAGCCGGCAGCCCAGTACAATTGCTCCAAGTCTCTCAGTACCCTAAGCAAACTTAGGAGAAGTCCATCACAGCTGCCATTTGCAAAATCATCCAAATTTTTAAGAAAAAAAATATACTGGGTTGTAGTAGTTGGTCTGGGTATTGAGTGCTCAAATTATCTTTGGACATGCAAAGTTATTGCAGTAATGACACCAGAAGGACAATAAAGAGTCTGCATACTGTCCAAATGACCTTTTTGCTCAGTTACTCACCACTGTTGAATGTTGAGGGTTCTGCTGCTTCCCTGCACAGATGAGCCTCTCCCAAAGCTTTATAGGGATGTTGGAAATGTGATAGGAACACGTGATGGCAGAGGAATGAAGTGGTGCGAGGTATGGTGGAGTAATGGTAGGCCAGCCTAGTGTCTGCAGGTCCACTGCCACCAGCTCTTCCTCCACCAGCACTAGAAGGGCTCTGGGGTTATCGTACTCTGTTCAAGAAAAACAAAACAAGTGCATCAAACCCACCATCTGCATTGCCAGGAAACACAAAAACAAGACCAGTCATTAACATTTTACAACTTGTTCAACTGTGCTTCTAATTATGAATACATTAAATTGCAACTTAAACATCCAGCTTTGACCAATAACAGGCCCTTTATTAAATAGTTTAGTTTACAAATGACCTTAACCTAGAATGTGTGAGAAACACCACTAACTTATATTAAAAATGCACCACACAATGTCTTTCCTTTCAATTGAGGATGTTTGGCTTCCCATGCCAGCCACTGAAACAACATTCTTGTGTTTAGCCTCAGCTTCCAGTATTCCTTCTGTTCCCATTACCCTGCTAATTCCATTATTCGAACAGCACTGGCCTGGGAGAACTCTCCTCAGAGGGAAGTCTGATTGCCACTTGCACTCACGTTTCACTGCAGAATGGGGGAAAACAGAAGACTCCACAGCAGGAAAATAATCCATACCACTCCATGGTTCCAACTCTTATAACACAGCTCAATCCATCATTGGCTCAACTCCCTCCTGCCCAAAATATAGGCATTAAGTCTCAAACTACACCCAAATACAGGAGATAATTACCTTGCTCGGGGTCTATATTATGCACCGTAAAGAAGTCTATCACCCGTGATGTGAAGTCCAGTGTTACTTGGACCTTGTCCTGCATTATGGTGATGCAATGTCGGTCTCCATAGCTGGCTCTTGGCATCCCACCACTGAAGATTACAAAAGGGCTCCTAGAGAGATGCAAATAAAATAATTAAACAAAAAGGATAGCATAGGGCATCTCCCAAACACACGCATCATCCTCTCTAACAATCCCCTCAAGCCTTCATCTGTTACACAAGAAAGCATGGAACAAGACCAAATCAAGATAGTGAGCAATCTGCTTCTTTCGATGCTGATCTAGCTAGGGCCATGGAGGGAAAGCAGGGGTGGAAACAATGGAAGGGTTGCTAATGTTTGCATAGTGACTCTTTACAGAAAATGTGCACGGGTAGACTTAGTTGGGATGTCCCACCCAGCTACTGTCTGTCCTCATGCATGAAGGATAATCCCAAGGGTAACAGCACTTATGGAACCAGACAGCAGCCTCCAGGAGAATAGGGGATAAAGGGGAAAGAACAAACATTTATTCAGCTGCTCAATGCCAGAACAATTGGTCAGCACAAGCACAAGACTTGCCAAAGAAAATATCCATGTTGGCACAGTGCCACAGAGCAAGATACATGTCCATTCCGTTACCTGGCCTTTAGGAGGGAAGGCGATGAAAGTATGCAAGAGAATGAGAGTCAGTTACTGTGGGGTTTTTGTTATAACTCAAAAGATACTTGCCCTGTTTCTGATGTTCTCCAAAGAATTTTGTTGATGGCTTTGCAAGGGAATGGACCTGAGGGAGAAAGAGAAAAATTACTTGCAAAGAAAATGTGCTTAAAAACTTAGCATTCTAGCAATAATCTAGTAATGGAATTATCCACAATGATGTTTCAGGCTAAGTTCTTGAAGTGCTTTCAAAGTTCTCAGTATAAAAAGGACAAAAAAAAAAATGTACCAAATGATACTTTATTTCACTGACTTTCTAAACCAGCTTGCACCCCTCCCCCTGGAATCAGCTGGAACAAGCGAGAAACCAAGCCTCATGTCTGCTCAGAAATACTCAGCTACTAAGCTGGGGTTGATTGCAGTTACAGGCTGTGCAGCCCACCCACACGGAGGCTAGACACAGAGCTGTGGGACAGGGAATTGCTCACATGGTGCATTTTTTTAAAAACACAGTCCAGAAGTCAAGGCAAAGAAGGAAAGTTCACTGGAGGAAATGGCAAGAATATGAGGAATTAAAAGTAGTGACTAGGTGGTGCCAAATTGGAGTTTATAGAAGAACATCTTGAAGGAAGGGAAGACCAAGAATAAAAAGTTACACAAGTTTTGGGCTCAGGGAAATAACTGAAAGAAATGCATGTACCTGGAGCTTAGGAAAAACAGGAGGAATGAGCACAGTAAACAGCACCATTACAAAAGACACCCAGTAGAGGCCAGATACATGGGGTTTGGGAAGATACAAATTTATCCACCTAAATAGAAATGTTGACTCGAGCAGAGTAGAAAAGTTATTTTGCAAGAACTATGGGAAGCCATTATTCAAACTGACAGGAATATATATATATTTTTTAAAACATTGTGTATTTGATCCACTGGGAACTCTATTACAACAGAACAGAGACGAAAACATATGCAATAAATCTGAGTTTGTGGACCATTCCAATACTTCAAAGTTGTCTAGGAAAACTGAAGGAAATACCATTGTTCCCCTGTGGCTCTTATCTCAGTGTTATAGCTACACAGTCTAACTGATGAGGACACGCACTTTTCATTAACACCTTCCACAGGCACTCACTCAGCCACTCCTCTCCTCATATTTGCACACTCCCACTAGCGAACACAATAAATGAATCTTGATCACTATACTAATGTTTTCAAACTAGAAGAAACAGCTACGCAAAGAGGTGAGGGAACTTGCTGACTTTGAAATAACCAAGTAAGTCAGAAAGTTGGAGGAAAGTCTTGATGCATTTGCTGCATAGACTTGTGGAATAGATCAGCAGGAAATGCCACTACAATGCACAGGATTGCCAGGTTTTACAGAATTAGATTCACTTCCACAGGGAAGGCATGGAGGGATATGGTGAAAGTCAGGTGGTGAGTTGGAGCACAGTCAAAAAACAATTTTGGCTTTTGGGCTAAGTAGCCAGTCTCTGCTCTAAAAACCCTTCATATCCCAGGACACTTTTCTACTGCTGCTTCCCATTTCAGCAAAACTAGTTACTTTCTCACAACAGTACTTGGCTTTCCATCAACTAGCTGCCATCTGGGGGCGGCACACTGGCGCAGTGGTTAGCACCGCAGCCTCACAGCTCCAGGGACCCCGGTTCGACTCTGGGTACTGCCTGTGCGGAGTTTGCAAGTTCTCCCTGTGACTGCATGGGTTTCTGCCGGGTGCTCCGGTTTCCTCCCACAGCCAAAGACTTGCAGGTTGATAGGTAAATTGGCCATTGTAAATTGCCCCTAGTGTAGGTAGGTAATAGGGAATATGGGATTACTGCAGGGTTACTATAAATGGGTGGTTGTTGGTTGGCACAGACTCGGTGGGCCGAAGGGCCTGTTTCAGTGCTGTATCTCTAAATAAAAATAAATAAATAAATCTGCAATTCCCTACCCAATAAATTCTGAGCCTAACTTGCCTAAAAGAGGGAATTGCCCAGTGGACGGGAATCATGCCTTCATTCTATGGGGAGAGATGGAGTCTTGTTGCTTCCAAGAAGTGGTTTCATCTTGTCAGTTTTCAGCCTCTTCGCTACCACCCACCCCTCCCCACCACTACCCCCAACATTCCCTCACTCTCTTCCGTTCCCCCGCCAAACAGTCCCTCACTGTAAAGCTCACATCCGTCCAAGATTGTGAATATCATTCACCAATTGCTGTGGAAAGCAGGGCCAGCCCTAAACAGCAGCAGTCTCCAGCTTTTCAATGGGAAATATTCAAAGCTTTCTTTACTTACTCCCACTTGGCCGCAATCTAAAAAGTACCAAAACTAGTTTTAAAATGCAGGACTTCAATGTAATGTGTGCTAGTGAAGCCTGAAGGAGTTAGAGTCTTCCACAATGCTCCCAATCTCAGCAGATCAGCAAGACAAATATATTTAAAGTAATTATTTCCTCTTCCCCCATCCAAAAATGGATTTAGAAACCACACAAAATTGAACACTGTGCCTTTACCTTGTCCTGCTATACTCACCGTAAGGGATGGTGGTGGTGAGGGGTTGGGTCCTGCACCTTGCATTGTTCACTGGCCACACCATGTAGCCTCCGTCACTGTGAGAACTGACAAAAGTCCTGCTGCTCCGCTCCCAGCATATGCTCTCGAGCTGCTACGGGATAACAATTCTTAGTTACCATCCAGTACCATGCATTTCACAACACTGCACCAACTGGCCTCACTCTGGTTACTTTAATAAACCAATACTGAGGAAAACATAACTCCTGGTAAATGCACTGTGAAACTGAGCTATGCACTAACACCCTCAGGCTTACTCAGTAGTTAATAGGTTATTGGGCCTACAAGTGCAAAGATGATTAGTTAAATAGCTCAGGTAGATGAGAGTAAGGAAGACAATGAGGTTTAAGATTAACTAGAAAAAGGAAAAGGCAATATAAAAACCTCAACCAGTTTGGAACAGGGAAAAATTTCTAAAATTGAGTGAGTTAGCCAGGTGGAAGAAATGGACACAGGACTTTAAGCATCAGTGGCTCGTTTTAAAAAAAATAAAAATTGCAAAAAAGGTACAGACTAAGTGCTATCCATTAGGAAAAGGAAACTACTAGTAGTTTTAGGATGCCATAGATAAATAAGGTCAGAACCAATTAAGTTTGAAGATGAAGATCTAGAAGGACAATAGGAATATAAGAAAACAAAAAAAAAAAGGATAAAAGAGGTTAGGAGTATAAGGAACATTAACAGGGATGAGGATTTTAAATTTTGAAAACAAAATTTGAGTGAAGTACATCAGTAAAAAGATTTGTTAAGTGAGAGGATTGTCAATTTGTAGATCAATAAATTGCAGAATTGTTTAATAAATACTGCGCTTTGGTCTCACTAAAAAGAGAATATTGGAGTGGAGGTGAATCCTGAAGTGAGACACCAATTTTATGACAGATGAAAGGAAAATTTTAGATAAGATAGTTTGGCTAAGGGAAAACAAATGTCAGGGTCTCATGGGCTACATCCTAGGACCCAGAGGGAGATGAGGCAGAGACTCCAGAGATGATATTCCAGGGCTTTAAAGTGTGGATGGATGCAAAACTGGAATGGTCAATGAAGTACTTTTTTTTTTAAAAAAAAAAGAGAGCTGTACCATTGCCATCTTTAAAATCTGGGTACCCTGTTCATGTACTAGCAGATTATCCCTCCATTCTTCAACAACTAGCATTTATATACTGCTTTAATATAGCAAAACGCCCCAAGATGCTTTATAGGAGAGTTAGATAAAAATTGGCACTCAGCCAAAGGAAGACACATTAGGACAGGTGACAAAGCTTCATCAGATGTAGGTTTCAAGCAACGCACAATACAGCAGATGCTGGAAATCAAATAAAAACAGAATGCTGAAAATACTCAACAGGTCAGGTAGCATCTATAGTGAGGCAGAGTTAACATTTCAGGTCAATGACCTTTCATCAGAACTGAAAGATGCTATAGAGGTGTTAACAGGTTTTAAGCAAGTAGAGGCAGGAAAGATGGGGAGGGGAGGACAATAATAGGATGGAGGATAAGAGTACTTAAATGATGAGGGCTGATGCTGCAAGGCAAAAAAAAAAAAAGGGGTGGTAATGGGCAAATAAAGAAACAGTTGAATGATATTAAATGCATGCTGTTGTCCAGACAGTGGAAGGAATAGGGTCACCAACTCTGGGTGTACTCAAATTTGATCACATGACCTGCACCCAAAACCATCCCACCAAATTCTTGCATTCCCACCAGTTGGAAAACGAGCAGACTGTTAACTGAAACATCCTTTTCACCATTTATTTCTCTTTATACCCCAATGATTCTTCTTGAGGGTTGCTCACAGCAGTTTCCAGGAGGAGATTAATCTTCAAATTCTGGACACTCCAGAATGAGAGGATTGGTAACCCTAAGAAGGAGATTAAATGGGCTAGAGCCTGTGATGGACATGAGATGAGATTGGACATGAGCTGTAGAAGCAGAGTGGTTTGTGTTCCTTGCTCCTTTATCAAGTCTGTTTGCCAACTTGCAATGAAACCACCCCCCCCACCAACTATGTTTGAAGGGGGCAGTTCCAGCATTAGGCTTGTAGTTGAGAAAATGCAGTCTGTTTGGAAGCAATGTTTGTACACAACATTTGAGTTTGAACACATAACCTGGGTGGTAGTGGGAGGTGGGGGAACCCGTCACAGGAGATCAAATGTTCCAAAAAATCAGCAGGATTCGATCTGGGTGCAGGAACCACTTGGTCACATTACTACCTGTGTGGTGAGGACAGAGATTTACCTCTCTGGTGTTCCTCATTGAGCAGAGACAGAAAAAGATCATTTGAACTGTGCAGTTCAACAGGAACACAGTTTACAGAACAAATTAATAAGAGCTTTGGGAGTCCAAAACTAGGGGTCATAAATATAAGATAGCCACTAATGAATCTAATAAAGAACTTCAGGAAAAACTTCTTTAGCCAGAGTAGTTAGAATGTTGAGTTCACTAGTAGAGGGAGTAGTTGAAGTGAATAGCATAAGTGCATTGAAAGGGAAGCCAGATAAGCACATGAGGGAGAAAGGAATAGAAGGATATGTTGATGGGTTCAAATGAAGAGGCGTAGTAGGAGGCTCATGCACAGCATAAACACTGCCATGGATGTGTGGTAAATACTACACAATTTTGAAAGCTGGGTCTAAAGGTTTAAATGGCAACAGCAGAACCACTACCGGCACCTGTTGTCCAGAAAAATGGGAGCAATGGTCATGATCTGAAACTGTTAACGCTTCAGGGAACAGTGTTGAAGGCCAAGGAAAGAAGTCAAAGTGGGAGCGGGCTGGACAATTAAAATGGCAAGTGACTTGTAGCTCAGGGTTATGCTTATTGACTGAACTATGGTATTCAGCAAAACAATTGCCCACTCTGCATTTGGTCTCCAAGGTAGGGGAGACCGCATCATGAGCTGTAAACACAGTATACTAAATTGAAAGTACAAGTAAATTGCTGAAAGGAGTGTTCAGGGTCCTGGACAGTGGAAAGGGAGGTGAAAAGGCAGGTAGTGCATCTCTGGCACTTGCATGGGAAGGGGAGTGAATATTGGAAGAATGATCAGGGTATCATGGAAGGAACGGTCTTTTCGGAATGCTGAAAGGGGAAGGTAAAATGAGCTTGGCAGTGGTCGTGTGGAGGTGGCGGAAATGGTAAAAGGATGATTCTTTGAATGTGGAGGCTGCTGGGGGCGGAAGGTGAGAACAAGGGGAACTCTATCGTGGTTCTGGGAGAGGGAAAGTTGAGAGAAAAGTATTGGAAATAGACAGACGTGGTCGAGGGCCCAGTCTACCACGCTGGAGGGGAATCCTTGTTGGAGGAAAAAGGAAGACATAGCTGAAGCGCTGGTGTGGAAGGTGGCATTTGTCAGAACAAGTGCAACAGAGACAGAGAAACTGGAAAGAATGGAGTCTTTACAGGTGAGAGGAAGGGTAATCATGGTAGCTGTGGGAGTCAGTGGGATTAAAGTAGAAATAAAACCAAAAAATGCTGGAAATACTCAGCAGGTCTGGCAGCATCTGCAGAGAGAGAAGCAAAGTTAACATTTCAGGTCAGTGACCTTTCATCAGAACTGTTTATTGGTAGACAGTCTATCCCTAGAAAAAGAGAGAGAGGGAGGGGGGTTAAGGAAGGTAAGAGTTGGAAATAGACCATGTGTGAAATTGGAAGAAAAGTTATGAAAGTTTCCAGTTCAGGTGAGAGCAGGAAGCGGCACCATTACTCAGTGTACTGGAGAAAGGTGAGGGAAGCGACTAGAGTAGACCTGGACAAAGAATGTTCCATGTAGGTAGGTTTCAAGGAGTGTCTTAAAAAAGGAGAGAGGTGGAGAAGGCATGAAGGCTGAAGTCACATCCACCAATGGTAGAGCAAAGGAAATCCGGGATGCTCAAGCAGTCAGAGTTGAGGAATGCAGAGATCTCGAAGCGCTGAAGGTCGGGAGGAGGTTAAAGAGATAGGAAGGGGGCAAGGCCATGGAGGGATTTCAACATGAGGATGAGAATTTTAAAAATCAAGGCTTTACCGGACCAGGAGCTAATGTAAGTCAGTGAGGACTGGGGTGGATAGGTGAGCAGAACTTGGTGTGGGTTAAGCTTCTGATGCACAGGAGTATTGTGGATAGCTCTCAGACAAAAATCAGGATGATCACCAAAACTACATGGTCTACTCCAGAACTGCCCAAAAACCATCAGAACCCAGCTCACGTATAACAGAGATTCTCAGTATGCCCCTGCTGCAGGTACCTGGTTGCCTAAAAACAGATTCTCCACGTAGCGTGTCGCCTGGCCCCACAGCAGCAGAAGGCCTCTGCTGTAGCCAATCAGGATCTTATCTGGATCAGCTGGATGTTCCTGGAGCGATTCAACTGGTCCCAGAGCTTTTCCACACTTGTAATCATCTGGAACACTAACAGCCATCAGGAGATTAAAACCAGCCCACAAAGGAATAAGTAAATTCATCATCTTAGAGACTCACTGAAAAGCCCATTTAGGCAATAGTACATGGAATTAAATTTTGGGTTTAGTAACTACTTTTCACTAGCATACTTTATATCTCAGTACAGAAACTGGATTATGTAAATGGTGCTTGCAAACAGAGAGGGGCCAGCACTAACTAGTCTACACACTGAAGTAAACAGACCAAACAGCAAGAGACATGCACAGACAAAATATAGCACCAGACACTAGTTCAGATCCCACCACAGCAGCTGGGCGAATTTAAATTCAATTATCAAATCTGGAATTGAAAGCTAGTTTCTGTAACGATGATCATAAAACTATTGGATCATCATAAAAACCCTATCTGGCTCATTTATGTCCTTCAGGGGAGGAAATCTGCCATCCTTACCCAGTCTGGCCTATTTGTGACTCCAGACCCACAGCAGTGATTAACTCTTAACTGCCTTGCAAGCCACTCAGCTGTATTACATTGCTACAGAAAAGGTTGAAAAAAAAAACAGACAGACCACTCGCCATCAACCTAGGCACACCCTATCCAGCAAACCCTGAAAAGTACTCCTCACCTAACTTCGGGGGACTTGTGCCAAAATTGGGAGAGCTGTCTCACAGACTAGCCAAGCAACAGCCCGACATCATACTTAACAAATCATACCTTACAGCCAATGTCCCAGACTCCACCAACACCATAAATAAAAACAGAAAATGCTGGAAATACGCAGCAGGTCTGGCAGCATCTGTGGAGAAAGTGTTAACATTTCAAGTTGATGACTCTTCATCAGAACTGGGAAAAAAGTTAGAAATGTGATGGGTTTAGTAGGTCAAATGGGGGAGGGTGGAAAAAGAACAAAAAAAAAAATCTGTTGTAAGGCAGAAGATGGGAGACATTAAATAACAAAAAAAAGGTTGGTGGGATAGAGCCAAAAAAGGGAGTAATAAATGGGACAAGAGACACAAAAAAAAAAGTGTCGAGAGGAGGTGTGAATGGTAGAATAATGAACAGCTGCCGTCCAAAAGCAAGAGAAAACATTAAAACCATAACATGCTTCAAGAAGCGTACTAGATTATGACAGGCTTAGATAAGTTAGACAAGGAAAAATGGTTCCGTTAACAAATGGTACAAGGACTAGGGGAAGACAGATTGAAGGTTTTGGGCAAAAGATGCAGGCCGGAATATAAGGAAGCATTTTATTAATGCAGCGGCTGGTAATGACCTGGAACTTGCTGTCCACCACCAGGGTGGTGGAAGCGAAGACGTTCAAGAGGTAGTTGAATGGCCACCTGAGAGAAACAGACTTCCAGGGCTACAGAGATCAAGCCTGGGAGTGGGACTGACTGCATAGCCCGGTGGAGCTGGCATGGATTCAATGGGCCAAATGGCCTCCTCCTGTGCCGTAAAATGACTATGATGGAAGGTGTCGTTGACAGTGCTATCAAGCGCACTTACACAGCAATAACCTGCTCACCAATGCTGAGTTTGGGTTCTGCCAGGGCTACTCAGCTCCTGACCGCATTACAGCTTTGGTCCAAACATGGACAAGTGCTGAATTCAAGAGGTGAGATGAGGGTGACTGCCCTTGACATCAAGGCAGCATTTGACTGTGAGTGGCACCAAGGAGCCCTAGCCAAACTGAAGTCAATGGGAATCAGGAGAAAACTGTCCACGGTTTAAGTCATAACTAGCACAAAGGAAGATGGCTGTTGGACGACAATCACTTTAGCCCCAGGACATTGCTGCAGGAGTTCCTCAGCATAGTGTCCGAGACCCAACCATCTTGAGCTGCTTCATCAATGACCTTCCCTCCATCATAAGGTGGGGATGTTCGCTGATGATTGCACAATGTCTAGTACCATTCGCAACTCCTCAGATACTGAAGCAGTCCATGTCCGGATGCAGCAATATCTGGATAACATCCAGGCTTGGGCTAATAAGTGGCAAGTAACATTTGCGCCACACAAGTGCCAGTCAATGACCATCTCCAACAAGAGAGAATCTAACCATCTCCCCCTAACATTCATTGGCATTAACCATCACTGAATTCCCCCCCTATTAACATCCTGAGGGTTACCATTGAGCAGAAACATAATGGACCAGCCACATAAATACTGTGGTGACAAGAGTAGGTCAGAGACTGGGAATTCTGTGGCGCGTAACTCAACTCCTGACTCGCAAAGCCGGTCTACCATCTACAAGGTAGAAGTCAGGAGTGTGATGGAATACTCCCTACTTGGCTGGACGAGTCCAACTCCAACACTCAAGAAGCTCAACACCATCCAGAACAAAGCAAAGCAGTCTGCCTGATTGGCATGCCATCCACCACTAGCACAGAGTGGCAGTTGCGTGTACCATCGACAAGATACACTGCAGCAACTTGTCAAGGCTTCAATCGCTCCTTCCAAACCCACGACCTCTACCACCTAGAAAGACAAAGGCAGCAGATGCATAGGACTACCTGAAAGTTTCCCTCAAAGTCACACACCATCCTGACTTGGTACTATATTGCTGTTCCCTCACTGTCAAAATCCTGGAACACCATCCTAAACAGCATGGTAGATTTACCTACACAAGGATTACAGCAGGTCAAGGTGGCAGCTTGCCACTTTCTCAAGGGCAATTAGGGAAAGACAATAAATGCTGGCCTTGCTGCCAGTGACACACACATTGAAGGGGGGGGGGGGAGCAGGGCGGGGCAAGTAGGGGGCTTTTTAAAGAACCGGAGTTGATATACTACATTTCATTTGTACGGGTGCAAAGGCAATATAGTTGACAAACAAATGTTATACTTACCAGCGAGTCACTGGGAAGCTGGGGCAGGTTCCCACCTTAACCTTACCAAACATACCTGTGGAAGCCCATGATTAAGTTAATCGCCCAAGGGCCAATTCCACCCCAGCTTAAAAGAAATGCTTTGCTAGAAGTAAAACTGGAATTACTGAAAATGTGTTTCATTTACTGAGTCAGTGCAGTGTGTGGGAATTGCCAGGATTCTTTGCCCCACTGAACATCAAAACATCTAGGAGTGATTGCAAAACATACAGCACTGAAGGTGCCAAAACAATAAACCTCAAATGCATGAACACAACATTGTACACTGAGAATTAACCAGAGTATGGGATGTTACCCTGGCGTTTCATCCGTTGCAATGTTCCATACCTAGTAATGTTTAGCACTTGAAGGTTTATGACTCAATTTCATAATCAATTCAAAAGCCTTGGATAGGAAGCCTTACCATACAGTACAAAGTGGTGGGAAATGGAAGGAAGTTATTGCAACACAGGCAGGGCAACAGATTACTCAAAAATCAGTCCCAGTAATTTGATTTAAATTCCTTGTTCAAATAATCTCATTAAGACCAAATCATCATTGCAGAGTGATGAATAGACAGGCTTGGACGCTGTTCATCATAACTGAACAAGTGCCTGGGAAAGGGGGGGGGGGGGGGGGGGGAAAAAGGGCAATGAACAAAGTTTGAGTGCAAAATATTGCTGTTTCACAATTGACGTGACCACAATAATCAGATTTTGTCCCTAAAACACCAGGGTGACAGACTGGTTGTTACATGTTTGTCACTGGCAGTAGGAACAACAGGGCCTGTATTAAGAAACACTGCCACATTTATAGTCCTTGGACTGGTCATATTTCCTTCAGTAGATCTGGAATAATTTACTATGGAGATCTCAGCACTCTAGCATTGTCAGCTTACTTTGGGAATTTCAAAATAGGTTACTTTCCTAATGGGAGACAAAGTTGCATTTTATGCCACTGCTTATAAACAAGCTCAAATTACTATTAACTACAGTGGGTCCTGCATGACAGGTGGTCTAAAGCCTGGCTCGGGTATAAAATTAAAACCCGACCACAGCCAACCCGAACCCTTTTAATTTTTTTTGCGCCCGAGCGGACACTAATCTCCTTCATCTGTTTCGGCAGCCGGTTATTCCTCTAGCTGGAGTTGTGGGGAATCATGGGTAAGCCTGATCCCCGTGACTGCCTGGAAGCAGTGTCCAGCCTGACCTGACCCCGAACGCTGGACTTGGAATTTCGACCAGACCCCGACACATGTAATCAGGTCTAGTCGGGTTTGGGTCAGTTAGCCAAGCTTTAATGTAGTCTAAATGAGGTCAGGCCACCAGCTGAAATACAGGCCCAAATAAAGTAGCTGATTTTACAACTGATGTCCCTGAAATTGCAAAAAAGAGAAGAGTGTGGTGGGAGCCCCCAGTTGAGTGGCGGGAGCCGGGGCAAAGGGGAGGGCAAATCACTGATGGTTGTTAGCCAATCCTCAGTTGCACAAAATACAGGCCAGCAAGTAAGAAGATTTTAACAAACCTTCTCATCCTCCCCATAAGATGCATATTCATTTGTGGAGGGCACTCAATTGCTCCCAAGCCATGAATGAACTCAAACCAGCCTCATGAGTAGTTCTGGGGAAGCAGCAGGACCTCAAAATCTTATTCTAACAAGATAAATACAAATCAAACCTCAAGTCCAACAAAGACCATTAACAGACTCCAATCAGCTGCATTCACATGACCCACCATGAAAATGGGTGAAGACATTTTAGCTCACTCCACTCAGAATTTTGCCAACACAAATAAAAACAACCCCAAATAGCTTGTTCAATCGCTGACTCGGTTCCATTTTAATAATCCTTTTAGGAGCAGGAATATTTTGCATTCGATACATCTCGATTCATATATCATGTCACTTTACTATAAGATAGTTTCTCCTTTTGCTTCTTCACCTGAATACCAGCATCTGAAAAAGCAATTAAATAATTGGGCTGTTGCAACAGATACTCCATCCTGTCCCAAAATTCTCAGGCACTTCTAGCAACAAGGCGAAAGAATGTTTTCTGTGAATGTAACGCATGTCAAATGGCCCTTCTTGCCCAGAAATACCTTGTGATCTGCGCTTTACCTGGAGCACTTGACTTTGAATAAGAGCCCCTTCCGCTCTAGTGAAACTTAAAAATGATTCAAAAGCAAATTTTAAAAATGCACAATTCTCCCCCCTGCCCCCTTCAGACAAGATTTAATCCAATGGCAAGTCAATGCAGCAGCTGATAGGAATTTTAATTACACGTTAGGCCACGAGTTTGAAATTAAGCAGACTGACCATCCTAAACTAACTAGCCCAGCATAAAAATTGTATACATTAACTTCCCACAGACATTTTACAGTTAAAAGGCTTGCACAATATATGCATTTTAAGGCAAACAGCAAAACTGCAGAACAAAAAAAAACTATTTTCGCAAGGATATTAACATTTAAAAAGCACAAATTAAAATGAAGGTAGATATATCCCTTAAAGTCCCAAACAGATTAGGCTTTCAAACACAAATAGGACAGTTTTACAGGGACATGCAACACCCCCATCCGCTACAGGACGACAGGGATATGCAACACTCCCACACATTACTTTCCATTATTTACAGATGGGCTTTAAAACACATCTGGGACATCTTTGCAAAAGCTCCAAACTGTTGACTAATTCTTTCCCAAACCACAGAAGAGAGATTGTAATCTGTGAGCCAATCTCTCAACAAACAGCTGCAGACAGTACACAAAAGAGTTTTACATCAACTCTCTTCCCCTTTCTATTCCTCTCCTCCCCAAATAATGGGCAATTAACCTCCACATACATTTTCTCCATAAAAACTGGACAGAGATTAAACATTTGTAGAAGCATGAAAAAAAATTCGACAAATGTCTAACATTCTACCAATTTACCATTTAAACTATTCTGGGAACAATGGTGTCCAACATCTAGAGTCTGGTTATAAACTGCTGGTTTGTTTTCATAGAGGACTGCGCATAATTCAAATGGTAAACAGCACTGAACAACAAGTTGGCAAGAAACGTTATCCATATGTTTAAGAAAAATTCTCAATACTTTTGCATACAGATGTTTTGGAGACCCAGTACATACTTACCCCTGCAAAACCTCATCCTGAAACAGAGTTTTGTCATCCAATAATTGCAGTGATGGTAAATCCAGGAAGTATACACCTCCACCTTCTGTCCCCAAACATGCCATGGCATAGCAAGACTTCAACATGATCACAGTAACTCTGGTAATGCTGGGAGAACTGTGCCAAAGGAAAAACAATGTTACATTTTAGCATCCAAGCTTGATTTCTTGCATATTAGGTAAACACATTCTTCATGTTTAAGGGTACTCATTGCTCATTAAATAGTGCAAATTTAAAGGTTATCAATAAATATGCTACATCTCAAGACCGTTCTGCCTGCTGCTGGTATAGTTATCAACACTCTATCTCCATACTCAAAAAAGGTACAGGATTGATTAGAGAATTCTAATTTACTACACCTTACTCAAAAAAGGAAAGCTTGTGGATCAAAGTGTACACTAGGATGGGGATCAATGGAACTTGCATGCAACTGGAAATTTCACCCCCCCACCCCAAAGTGCAAAGAACAGCCTTGGTTGATTTCTCTTCCACACTCCCATAAAACATGCAAATAGCAAAGCAACCTCTTCCAACATTTCAGAGAACGAGCTAACTTGGTACAAACCAAGGATTGTACTTTGAGATTGTATCACGTGCAACACTCACTGACTGAACCATCAGGACAATATGATTATTAGACACGGGTTAGGAAATAACTCAAATAACCAGAGTCAAGGGGTAAGAGTCCAAGTCTAATCCACTTGTGTCTTCTGCAGGACTCGGTCCCATTACAGACTGCAGCTCCGGCACTCTTTCTTGTGAAGTTTAGCAGCATCTTCTGCCAGAATACCAGATTCTTTTTTCTTTCATGGGATGTGGGCATCACTGGCAAGGCCAGCATTTGTTGCCCATCTCTAATTGCCCTCGTCAACTGAGTGGCTTGCTAGGCCATTTCAGAGGGCAGTTGAGTCAAACACATTGCTGTGGGTCTGGAGTCACACGTAGGCCAGACCAGGTAAGGATAGCAGATTTCCTTCCCTAAAGGGCATGAGTGAACCAGATGGGCTATGACAAATCGATGATAGTTTCATGGCACCATATGGGACGGGGGAGAAAAGTGGCTCTTTCCCCAAACCTGTCCAGCATGGTTAACCATGAAGAGGACCATGACACAGGAATGCTCCAACAATGCAGGTATTTGGGGGTGGGAAGGTATAGCTAAAAATTAGGCCACAACACCCAGGATTTAAAAAAAAAGTATTTTAAACAATCAGGATATAGTTCCTCATTAAAAAAAGGAATGAAGGCTTAGAATGTGCCATTACACTTCGTAAAAATTAACCTGAAGGAACAAAATCAGTAAACAGCTCTGGCAGGGGGAAAAATAAACTGCTTTAAAAAAAGAAAATCTGCGCCAAAAGGTTCCTTGCTATTAGATGTCCAGCAACAACCAGCCAATCTCAGTTTGCAGCATAACTAATATTAAAGTTAATAACTGTACATCGTGAATCCAGTTTCCCTTAATAGCAGTCTACACTTGCACCACAGCAATGCAGAAACCTTTCACATCTCAGACTCAAGACCAGTCAGCCTGTGCTCTGCCTCAATACTTTCACCCACAACTTTGCATCCAACATACCCACAACTCAATCCTCAAATCACTTCCACTGGCTCCCAGTTTCTTCAACACAACTGTCAAAGTCTGCATTGCCTTAAACCACCACCCCCCACGTCCTCATTTCAGCTGAATAACTTTCTCCAAGTCCAGCATGCACCAACCTCTCTAGACTGTTCCATATTGCATATTGCTGCTTTCCTTCCCCACTACCCCCACCGACCATTGGTGGCAGAACCTTCAGCCACACTTGCCTGCACTCAAATGCTCTTTCTAAATCTCCTTATTTAGATACTCAACTCTCCCACCTTCAAACAACTTCTCAAACCTACTTCTGACCATATATTGTCAACTCCATTAGTTGCTGCCTGGTACCTAATGTTCTCCCATAACTGCTACTGTGGACCTGAAAGATTCCATGCAAGGTGAATTTTGTTGTAACGGAGCCGTGCAGTCCACATATGTCCAGGTTCAAACCCTGTGCTGGAGGTAGCTCGGGTCAGGGTGGGCAACGCTACAACTGGGGTTCAGAGAATTCAGTCAGGGATTCGGACACCGATTGCTAACAAGTGACATTGAGAAAGTGTGCAAACACATTAGATGTTAACTTTAGATTTTTTAAGATTTAGATATACAGCACTGAAACAGGCCCTTCGGCCCACCGAGTCTGTGCCAACCATTAACCACCCATTTATACTAATCCTACACTAATCCCATATTCCTACCACATCCCTATGTGTCCCTATATTTCCCTACCACCTACCTATACTAGTGGCAATTTATAATGGCCAATTCACCTATCAACCTGCAAGTCTTTTGGCTGTGGGAGGAAACCGGAGCACCCGGAAGAAACCCACGCAGACACAGGGAGAACTTGCAAACTCCACACAGGCAGGACCCAGAATTGAACCCGGGTCGCTGGAGCTGTGAGGCTGCAGTGCTAACCACTGCGCCACTGTGCCACCCTTTGTGGTATCCTACCTCACCCAAGTTAGATGCAGCCTCAAAACGGAGGAGAAAACAAAAAAGAACAAGTCGCACCACTCAATGTTTCAAGTAAAAATACTGTAGCTATTGTTTAAATAGCCAGTTCCCAATTGAAAACAGCTCTGATTGGCCATTAGGCTCTAGTTAAAAAGCATTGGTATTTTGAGAAGTTATTAAATTGCTGTTAACACACAGTGCATGCAATAGGATTAGCATGAGAGGGTGGGAACAGAAATTAGACTCAAGGCAATAACCAAGTAAAATGTTCAAAACAGGTTCAGTATTTGCTCATTGAAATAGAATCATCACTTGGAAAGCTTCAGTGGGGATAAGACACTAAACACAGACTTGGACAAGGGAATTCCAAAAGATGGACACAGTAACAGGCAGGGCAATGCTGGTCTGCAAAAGGAAGATCATTTGGCTCCACATTTAAATTCCCAGCTGAGCTGAAATATCAGATCTCAAATGGAGTACTACTGATAATATAATGACTCTCACCCTACCAAAGTAAACCAAGCACAAATGTTTCTTTAGTTGAAGATTAAAAGCAATGAAAGCGGCAGGTGCCAAAAGCCTTCAATGAATTGAGTTTTGGTATGCTGGGGGTCCTAATGTAAACAGATAAGTACCAATCTCCATAATTATCAGTATATTGCCTCTACCGATGAAATGTTTTTCATTTACAAACTGAATGGAGCCAGTATATCACCCTTCTCATTCTAAGACAAAACAGTGTCATTGGTTTATTTGGAGATTGATGGCAGACAGAAGGCTCTTTATTATTACTCGATCTTAAGAAGCTTTAAATGCATATGTTCCTTAATTTTATTTGCAATGCCATGACGCCGCCTGCGCCCGGACCCGCCATATTGCAGCACTTTCATTTGACTCAGTCAGAACTAGGCTGCTACAAACAGGTCCTCGCCATCTCAGTTCCTCTGCCATTCTTACAGTAGTCTGCCTGTTACCCCCACCTCCCTTTAGATCTTTCTGTATGTAGTCCCAAAAACCTTGGCTTTGACCTTCCATGTGACCACCTTGCAGCTGGTCATCCACACAGGACAACTATCTTCAGCTGTACAGACCACTCCATTATTCCCAGCCCCTCGCCTCTTCCCTTTGCTGCCAACCCGTGAATATTTAGATACACAAACTGAAAATGCCAATTGAAAAGCTATTAGTTTCCACATTTAATCTCTGGAACTGTAAACATGCAATTGGTTGCTGATGGAGATCTGAAAGATCAGTACACACCAAGCATATCAAAGAATTCCACAGTGAACAAGATTTCACTCTAACCAAAATATTTAAATTACTACTGTATTTAAAAAAATGTTGGCAAACTGGTAAAATGAGCAAAAAAGCAGAAATGCGCTTCATTCCATGATAACCAACTTCCCTCTCAAGCAAATGGCCATGAGGCAGAAGGAAAGCACCACTCTTCAACCATGATAACTAAGAGCAAAGACAAAACTACAGCAAAGGGAAAACAGACAACACTGTACAGTCTATAGCATAAAAAATATTGTGTGTACATATGTGTACAGAGTCAGGGAACAGCAGCATATGTACCTCTCAGCACTAGACTCAGTCTTAAAAGTTGCAAGTTTTTGCTTCTATCTACAGTGCAAAATTTGGTTCACCTTACAACTGGAAAATGGCCAACAGCATTTCTACACAGCCCCAATTCTGATAGTAAAAGGCAACTCCGGCTCAGGATGAAAAGCTCCAACTACTAGTTGCAAGGATTCCGCGTGAAATGGATTTGTTGATCTCAGTCCAGTTCCTGGTGGACAGGGGCCTATACAAAAATAGCCCACTCTGGCATTAACTTACTAAATTAATTCTAAAGCATCATAGATAGCCGGTATGGAAAATGTGACTAGTACAGAGAAGTTGAGGTTAGCATTGTGGCATACTTTAAGTCAGATGCAAGCTTCGATCTGCACCCAGCCTGTATCACTTGTTTGAGAATGCTTGACACAGACTGAAGGTATCTAAAGTGAGAAAGCTCCAACCATCAGGACTAAAATCCCTGACCCTCAGGGCCTAGACAGACATTTAGGATTAAAATGAAAGCTTTTTAAAGGATTAAAAATAACTGATTCTAAAATGGGGCAGATTAATTCCAAGGAATTTTCCAGCAAGCTCATCTCCATACTGACTGCTGCTTGCAGTGTAAACAATCTGACTTTTGCTTGATGTTTAAAGAACAGCATGATGAAGAAAGAGGGAGGGTTTTTTATACAATATATCCCCCAAATACAAGTTCATTTTATCGGCAGCACCTGTGGAAGAGCCGGTCACTCTAGAATTGGCCTTTATAGCTACTCCAGGCGCTGCTCCACATACCACTGACCACCTCCAGGCGCTTACCCATTGTCTCTCGAGATAAGGAGGCCAAAGAAGATACCCCCCAAATACAAGTTCATTTTATCTAAACCTTTTATAGAGAGTGTTATTCCTACAGCCTTCCCCTTACTACAAACAGCTATTTCTTGTGCAAGTCCTGAGTCATTGTTTCAACCACTGTTCTGGGAAACCTGTGTCAGCTGTGGCTCAGCTAATAGAACTCTTGCTTGAAGCAGAAGATTGTGGGCTCAAGTCCTACTCCAGGACTTCACAAAAAACAAGGTTCACATTCCATTGCAGTACTGGTGGAGTGCTCCACTGTTGGAGGTGTTAAACGGAGGCCCCTTGCAAATGGACATAAAGATGCCACGGCACTATTTTGAAGAGGAGCCAATATTCATCCCTCAATCAACATCACAAAAGCAGATTATCTGATCAAGTTGCTGTTTGTGGGAACTTGCTATGGGCAAATCAGCCACTGCTTTTCCTACATTACAACAGTGCCTACAAGTATTACATTGACTGTAAAGCACTTTGGACATCCATAGGTCGATAAAGGCACTATATGAATGTGTGTCTTTCAACCTACCCAGCAAGGTTACTTCCTACATAACACATTCCCTTCATGAAAGTGTGCCCTCTCTCCACCTGTGCAAGCAGAGCCAAGGTATTGTCCTAAATTTACTTCCCCTAGTCCTTTAAGAATTTTATACATGCTCTCCTCAAAAGATATCTTCCTCAGATGCTCCACAGCTCAAGCTTCTTTAAGTCCTTTCATGTAGCTTATCCTTCGAACACATGGTCAGCCTCTCTTCCTTCAAGATTTGAAAAACATACATTTAATAAAGGTAAGGGGACAGGCAGGTCAGTCAAGAACCAGCACAAGTACAATGCATACACACGAGACAAAGTATGAAATTGCAAACCGGTTGATAGCTTCTAAACAAACCCCTACTCTAATTTATTTGACTGCAACATACAAACAGAAATATCAATCTGCTACTTTTTCCTCTTCTGTCTCACAGCCAGGGTTATCTCTGGGTCACTAGCCTAAACTCAAACCATGTGTGAAGAGCAAGACGTTTTTGTACTTAGCACAGTCGAACCCTGGTCGTCCAGGAAGTGTTAAAGTGTGGATCTCTTCCAGGTGAGAATAGCTGTTCCTTTGGTTAATCTCCCACAGGTGAATGGAGTTATCATCCAGCAGCGACAATAGACGGCCCTGGGAAGGAAAATAGATACAAAATAGGGTCA
Organism: Heterodontus francisci; assembly: GCF_036365525.1. Lineage (NCBI taxonomy): Eukaryota > Metazoa > Chordata > Chondrichthyes > Heterodontiformes > Heterodontidae > Heterodontus > Heterodontus francisci. The sequence goes on from NC_090394.1 coordinate 44,742,947, forward strand.
ATTACAATATGGATATGCTGACCTGACTGGTGGCTTAATGAATGCACCGGCAGCACTGTACCATTTGGCCTGATTCTGTGCTAACTTAGCTGCTCAGTTGGAATTAGCCTCAGTGCAACTGGGCTCAACAAAGCCAAAAAAAAAAAATTCAGTCTCCACTTTTAATTAAAAATGCATACATAGATTGTGGGAAGGAAATGACTGAGCCCAGCTGTAAAACTGAATGCTGTTGGCCAATGCACACACAAATACAGCACTGAACAAGGCAGTGGAGGACAGGCAGCAGATGACCCAGCACATCAGCCCCTTCCAGAGCAGAGGATGAACGTCGCATTAAAAAAGCTACTTTGTGCTATTGTACTATAACAGTTCATTCACTCCCTTACAGCACTTCATTCTGAGTTTTGCTCAGAGACAGACAAAGAATCAGTTTGAAACTGCATAAATCTGCATGGCTAATCCAGGGAACAGTCACTGGAGTTCATGTTCGAGATTAGCCTCAGCAACTTATCAATGATATTATCCTGGTTGCGGACCATTGTACTAACAGGACTGTCCCACTGCCAGTACCTAACTTTATTGGTGTGAAGAGTATGTTGATATTTAAATTGAAGATGAAGCTATGACCATGCCATTCGGCTCCATCACCACTCTCACATGCCTTTATAATATTCATGTTCTCTCTATCTCAAGATCACAAGATAATTATTGATGAGGAAGGCCATTTGGCCCAACTTAATTCTCGCTCATTCTTGAGGTATGGGTGCTTATTTTTCTTCCCATGTGCAATACTTAATTTGTTTGCATTAAATTTCATCTGCCATTTTTCTAACCAATTACATATTTTAAAGTCATTTTGCAATTTCCAAGCTGCCAATTCGTTGCCTCACCTTGTTTGGAATTGTCTGAATTTGTGACCACTTTGAGTTTTGGAATGCAGCTCATTTATATTAAATGAGACACAGCAGTGCTGAGGCACACCCACTCTGTACCCCTACCCCCAAACCCAGATAAACCCCTGACAAGCACTTGCTTTCTACCCTTCAACAAAGTTCACATCCATTCCACAGCCATCTTCCACTCTTTGATGGAAGTTGCAATATGTTGAGTATCAGCATACCTGTCCTGGTAGAAAATGCATCTGTGTCACAGTGGCTGCTTCCTTGTGCAGTCCCGTAAACTCCACACCTGGCGCTCCATAGCTTAAAATCATAGGTCAAGGAACAAAGCCAATCTGTAAAATGTACTCTGTTCTACTCCTCCTTCTTCAGTTTTCGCGACTCTGAAATTCTCCTACTGTGCTAGGAAACCACAATGAAGGTATGCCATCATCCTGGCCATTAAGCGTGATCAGCAGTGCAGTATGACGAACACTGTCCTATCACTCAATAACAGTGTTCCCAATCTCAACTATGCCACAACAGGAAACAAAAAGTGCAAAACTAGTTCCTTCTCACTTTTAATTCTCGTTCTTTTAGCATCTCAATCTAGCCCCCACTTTCCAAGAGATGAGCAGATCTGAGGCCAGGCCTCTGCTGACAGCACTCAAAACTAGCAGGGAAATTTTGCAAGTAGTTACAGAATTCTATCATAGCTAACCAAGTTAAGTCCCTCCAAAAATCCCTCAGCACACCAAAGTAGATTACAGTTGCATTCTCACTCACTGGGCCAGTTCATTAATCCTTTCTACATGTTTATTGTATGGAATCCACCTAGCTTGCACTCCGACTGTCCCAATACACTAAGCAGGTCACACCACTCAAAAGAACTGTCCAAATCAAACTAGATTTGGGACAAAAATGGAATCAGATCTTGGATTATTCTATCTAAATTATGGTTAACCAACAATTCAATGGTTTGGACTCGCCAAGCATACCAATCTTTTACTGGTTTATTTTGATTCATTCAGGAAGCAGCAAGACATATTGGGGAAGGAGCAGGAAGAAAGGAAAATCCCCCCCTCTAAAGTAGCTAGGAAATTCAGTTTTGTAAAGGCCTGGGAATTTGGAGAATGGGCACAGACTTACTTCAAATTATTAAACTGGTCTTGCAGCATTTATAAATAGATGATATTTTGTTATGAAGTTCCAGAATTACATGCACATTCAACTTGCATCCAGGGCCCCCACAAAGCAAACTCAAGTCTGGTCTAGTCTGGGTTTAGCTGCTTTCAATGTTGTATTAAGGCTGCCAGACCTGCTGAGTATTTCCAGCATTTCTTGTTTAATATTTCAGATTTCCAGCATCCGCAGTATTTTGCTTTTATTATTATTGTATTAAGGCTTCTTGCTCCCAATTTTAAATCAGATATAAACAAAGTAACTCGTCAGATTCAAGATCTGGAAAAGGCAGTAAACAAAAGCCGTGTGGCAACACTCAGAATGTAGGATCATGAAAATTAGCCTTGCTAGATGTATTGCAAGTTTGCTAGTGGTTATGGAACTTCTTTCTTTGGCCTCCTTGTCTCAAGAGACAGTGGGTAAGCGCCTGGAGGTGGTCAGTGGTTTGTGAAGCAGCTCCTGGAGTGGCTATAAAGACCAATTCGAGAGTGACAGACTCTTCCACAGGTGCTGCAGAAAAAATTGGTTGTCGGGGCTGTTACACAGTTGGCTCTCTCCTTGCGCTTCTGTCTTCTTTGCTGCCAACGGCTAAGTCTCTTGGATTCGCCAAGCTTTAGCCCCACCTTTATGGTTGCCCGCCAGCTCTGGCGATCGCTGGCAACTGACTCCCACGACTTGTGATCAATGTCACAGGACTTCATGTTGCGTTTGCAGACGTCTTTAAAGCGGAGACATGGACGGCCGGTGGGTCTGATACCAGTGACGAGCTCGCTGTACAACGTGTCCTTGGGGATCCTGCCATCTTCCATGCGGCTCACATGACCAAGCCATCTCAGGCGCCGCTGGCTTAGTAGGGTGTATATGCTGGGGATGTTGGCCGCCTCGAGGACTTCTGTGTTGGAGATACGGTCCTGCCACCTGATGCCAAGGATTCTCCGGAGGCAGCGAAGATGGAATGAATTGAGATGTCGCTCTTGGCTGACGTACGTTGTCCAGGCCTCGCTGCCGTAGAGCAAGGTACTGAGGACACAGGCTTGATACACTTGGACTTTTGTGTTCTGTGTCAGTGCGCCATTTTCCCACACTCTCTTGGCCAGTCTGGACTATACCCAGCAAAAGCCGGCATCTTCAGCAGCGCAAGAAGAAAAAAGGAAGGGAAGCAATTAAGCAAAAATGCAAACCATACCATTTATCTGGAATCTGTGAACAAGATCTTTTTTCAAACAATGTTATTTGAAGCATGTGGAGGTTCTCCAGTTGGTGAATAAGCTCATCCGTAATTGGTTTCTGTAGTAAGTGGGACAGCCGAGAGCAGCACAGCATGATACTCACAGCAAGGTAATTATAAGGGTTTGTGACATTACTGCAGCTTTAGAGGAACCATCTGCAGTTAATTACAGGAAAATGGAACTGCAGTACACATTTTACAACAGAAAAATCAAAACATTTTATTTTTCAACACCACACAACAATTGTTTGAATACATGCCTTTTTAACCAAAAGGGCTCCTGAAATGTCTATGGAATTCATTTACTTTTCAAATACTACAAAGTTATTTTGAGGAGGGCTCTGTTTCACATTCTGGGCTAATTAAAGTTTTAAGCTCAAACCATCATTGGAATGCTCACCCTCAAATGTTTTCTAGCAGCATGAACCATTTTTTCCAGAAGTAATTTATTTCATTAAAAATAGCTTATGCAGTACGTTTGGAGTGTCATGGAGAGATAGAATGTGTACGCAAGCCTATAACACCAATTTCTGAATCACTCATGTTACTGTAGGAAGGCACCAAGCCAAGCCTTGTAGGGCAGGAACAAGGGTTATTCTCAAGCTATATTCACACACCCTAAAAGCAAAGAATGCAGAGTGATGTTTATAATTTCTCCCTCTGCGCCCACATTCTACCCTTCATAAACTTGAACTCATCCAAAACTCTGCTGCCTTCATCCTAACTCACACCAAGTCCTGTTCACCCATCACGCCTTCGCCTGTTGATCTACATAGAGGTGTTGGTGGACTGGGAGCCAATTGTAAAATTCGCATCCGTGAATTAAAATCCCTCAATAGACTTGCCTATCCCTACCTCTAACCTCCTACAGCCTGAAAACCCCGAGTTCTGCGCTCCTCCAATTCTAGACTCTTGCAGATCCCTCATTTGCATGCTCCTTGGCATCCATGCTTTCAGGTGCCCATGCCCAAGCTCTAGAATTCGCTCCCTAAACCTCTTTGGCTCTCTTTGTTCCTTTAAAAATACTCCTTAAAACCTACCTCTTTGCCCAAACATTTGGTCATCCATCCTAATATCTCATGTTGCTCACTGTTAAAATTTTGTTGGATAACACTTGTGAAGTACCTTGGGACATTTACTACGTTAATGGCACGTTATTAGTTGTTGGTACATAGCCCAGGCTTACCCTTGCTAGGGCATGTAGCCCTCATGGATTGGTCATCCTCTGGTTCCACACCCAAGTGGCTATGCTGCCTGGGAGATCTTCAGTGAGCACCAGCGGCTACCAGCATCATTGCCAAACCTGACCCTTTCCTCATCGAATCGTCACATTAGCAGGGCTCCTGGAGCAGTAAATGACTTATTTAAGTTCCTCTTCCTCCTTGCCCTGGGAGACTGATTGTAGAGTCTTTACTATAGCCACAGATCAGTTAATTGTGCCAACACTGGAAACTGGGGAGGCGGTAGCATCGTGGTATTATCACTGGACACTGAAGCGGAATGCAGACTGGTTTCAAACTCATTTTGAAGAGCTGGAACATGTCATAGCCGCTAAGCGCATTGCACTGCAGAACTACAAAAAGGCCCCCAGCGAGTTAACATCCGTAGCACTTAAAACAGCCAGAAGCGCTGCGCAAATGACTACTGGCAACACCTATGCAGTCATATTCAGCTGGCCTCAGACACCGGAAACATCAGAGGAATGTATGATGGCATTAAGAGAGCTCTTGGGCCAACCATCAAGAAGATCGCCCCCCTCAAATCTAAATCAGGGGACACAATCACTGACCAACGCCAGCAAATGGACCGCTGGGTTGAACACTACCTAGAACTGTACTCCAGGGAGAATGTTGTCACTGAGACTGCCCTCAATGCAGCCCAGCCTCTACCAGTCATGGATGAGCTGGACATACAGCCAACAAAATCGGAACTCAGTGATGCCATTGATTCTCTAGCCAGCGGAAAAGCCCCTGAGAAGGGCGGCATTACCCCTGAAATAATCAAGAGTGCTAAGCCTGCCATACTCTCAGCACTCTATGAACTGCTTTGCCTGTGCTGGGATGAGAGCGCAGTACCACAGGACATGCGCGATGCCAATATCATCACCCTCTATAAAAACAAAGGTGACCGTGGTGACTGCAACAACTACCGTGGAATCTCCCTGCTCAGCATAGTGGGGAAAGTCTTCGCTCAAGTCGCTTTAAACAGGCTTCAGAGGCTGGCCAAGCGTGTCTACCCTGAGGCACAGTGTGGCTTTCGAGCAGAGAGATCGACCATTGACATGCTGTTCTCCCATCGTCAGCTACAGGAGAAATGCCGCAAACAATAGATGCCCCTCTACGTTGCTTTCATTGATCTCACCAAAGCCTTTGACCTCGTCAGCAGACGTGGTCTCTTCAGACTACTAGAAAAGATCGGATGTCCACCAAAGCTACTAAGTATCACCTCATTCCATGAGGATATGAAAGGCACAATTCAGCATAGCGGCGCCTCATCAGACCCCTTTCCTATCCTGAGTGGCGTGAAACAGGGCTGTGTTCTCGCACCCACACTTTTTGGGATTTTCTTCTCCCTGCTGCTTTCACATGCGTTCAAGTCCTCTGAAGAAGGAATTTTCCTCCACACAAGATCAGATGGCAGGTTGTTCAAACTTGCCCGTCTAAGAGCGAAGACCAAAGTACGGAAAGTCCTCATCAGGGAACTCCTCTTTGCTGACGATGCTGCATTAACATCTCACACTGAAGAGTGTCTGCAGAGTCTCATCGACAGGTTTGTGGCTGCCTGCAATGAATTTGGCCTAACCATCAGCCTCAAGAAAACGAACATCATGGGACAGGACGTCAGAAATGCTCCATCCATCAATATCGGCGACCACGCTCTGGAAGTGGTTCAAGAGTTCACCTACCTAGGCTCAACTATCACCAGTAACCTGTCTGAGCCGCATGGAAGATGGCAGGATCCCCAAGGACACATTGTACAGCGAGCTCGCCACTGGTATCAGACCTACCGGCCATCCATGTCTCCGCTTTAAAGACGTCTGCAAACGCAACATGAATTGATGTGACATTGATCACAAGTCGTGGGAGTCAGTTGCCAGCGATCGCCAGAGCTGGCGGGCAGCCATAAAGGCGGGGCTAAAGTGTGGCGAGTCGAAGAGACTTAGCAGTTGGCAGGAAAAAAGACAGAAGCGCAAGGGGAGAGCCTACTGTGTAACAGCCCCGACAACCAATTTTTTCTGCAGCACCTGTGGAAGAGTCTGTCACTCTAGTATTGGCCTTTATAGCCACTCCAGGCACTGCTCCACAAACCCCTGACCATCTCCAGGCGCGTATCCATTGTCTCCCGAGACAAGGCGGTCAAAGAAGAAGTAACCCAGAGACCCAGGGTATTGATCTGGAGACATGGGTTCGAATCCCACCACAGCAGAAGGTGAAATTTGAATTTAGTTAATAAATATGGAATTAAAAGCTAGTCTAATGATGGCCATGAAACAATTGTCGATTGTTGTAAAAACCTATCTGGTTCACTAATTTCCTTTAGGGAAGGAAATCTGCTGTCCTTACCTGGTCTGGCCGACATGTGACTCCAGACCCACAGCAATGTGGTTAACTCTTACATGCCCTCTGAAATGGCCTAGCAAGCCATTCAGTGGTACCTAAACGCTAAAAAGTCAATAAAGATGAATGAAACCGGACGGACCACCCGGCATTGACCTAGGCACCGGAAACGACAACGGCAAACCCTGCCCAGTCGACCCTGCAAAGTCCTCCTTACTAACATCTGGGGGCTTGTGCCAAAGTTGGGAGAGCTGTCCCACAGACTAGTCAAGCAACAGCCTGACAGTCATACTCACGGAATCATACCTGACAGACAATATCCCAGACACTGCCATCACTATCCCTGCGTATGTCCTGTCCCACCAGCAGAGGTGGCGGCACCTGCAGTAGGGAGTTGCCCTGGGAACCCGCAACATCGACTCCGGACCCCATGAAGTCTCATGGCATCGGGTCAAACATGGGCAAGGTAACCTCCTACTGATGACCATCTACCGCCCTCCCTCAGCTGATGAGTCAGTACTCCTCCATGTTGAGCAGCACTTGGAGGAAGCTCCAAGGGTGGCAAGAGCACAAAATGTACTCTGGGTGGGGGACTTCAAAGTCCATCACCAAGAGTGGCTCGGTAGCACCACTATTGACCAAGCTGGCCAAGTCCTAAAGGACGTGGCTGCTCGACTGGGTCTGCGGCAGGTAGTGGGGGAACCAACATGAGGGAAAAACATACTTGACCTCGTCCTCAACAATCTGCCTGCCGCAGATGCTTCTGTCCATGACTGTATTGGTAGGAGGGACCACCGCACAGTCCTTGTGGAGACGAAGTCCCGCCTTCATATTGAGGATACCGTCCATCGTGCTGTGTGACACTATCATCGTGCTAAATGGGATAGATTTCCAACAGATCTAGCAGTGCAAAACTGGGCATCCATGGAGGTGCTGTGGGCCATCAGCAGCAGCAGAATTGTACTCAACCACAATCTGTAACCTCATGGCCTGACATATCCCCCACTCTGCCATTACCATTAAGCCAGGAGACCAACCCTGGTTCAATGAAGAGTGCAGGAGGGAATGCCAGGAGCAGCACCAGGCATACCTCAAAATGAGGTGTCAACCTGGTGAAGCTACAGCACAGGACTATCTGTGTGCCAAACTGCATAAGCAGCATGCAACAGACAGAGCTAAGCGATCCCATAACCAACAGATCAGATCTAAGCTATGTAGTCCTGCCACATCCAGTGGTGAATAGTGGCAGACAATTAAAACAACTAACTGGAGGAGGTGGCTCCACAAATATCCCCATCCTCAATGATGGGGGAGCCCAGCACATCAGTGCGAAAGACAAGGCTGAAGCATTTGCAACAATCTTCAGCCAGAAGTGCCGAGTTGATGATCCATCTCTGCCCCCTCCTGAAGTTCCCAATTTTACAGATGCCAGACTTCAACCAATTCGATTCACTCCGCGTGATATCAAGAAACGACTGAAGGCACTGGATACTGCAAAGGCTATGGGTCCTGACAATATTCCGGCAATAGTACTGAAGACCTGTGCTCCAGAACTTGCCGCACCCCTAGACAAGCTGTTCCAGTACAGCTACAACACTGGCATCTACCCTGCAATGTGGAAAATTGCCCAGGTATGTCCTGTACACAAAAAGCAGGACAAGTCCAACACGGCCAATCACCGCCCCATCAGTCTACTCTCAATCATCAGTAAAGTGATGGAAGGTGTCATCAACAGTGCCATCAAGCAGCAATAACCTGCTCAGTGATGCTCAGTTTGGGTTCCGCCAGGGCCACTCAGCTCCTGACCTCATTACAGCCTTGATTCAAACATGGGGCGGCGCAGTGGTTAGCACCGCAGCTTCACAGCTCCAGCGACCCGGGTTTAGTTCTGGGTACTGCCTGTGCAGAGTTTGCAAGTTCTCCCTGTGTCTGCGTGGGTTTCCGCCAGGTGCTCCGGTTTCCTCCCACCTCCAAAGACTTGCAGGTTGATTGGTAAATTGGCTATTAAAAATTGCCCCTCGTGTAGGTAGGTGGTAGGAGAATGGTGGGGATGTGGTAGAGAATATGGGATTAATGTAGGATTAGTATAAATGGGTGGTTGTTGGTCGGCACAGACTCGGTGTCCTAGGCCCAACCATCTTCAGCTGCTTCATCAATGACCTTCCTTCAATCATAAGGTCAGAAGTGGGGATGTTCGCTGATGATTGCACAATGTTCAGCAGCATTCGCGACCTCTCAAATACTGAAGCAGTCCATGTAGAAATGCAGCAAGACCTGGACAATATCAAGGCTTGGGCTGATAAGTGGCAAATAACATTTGCGCCACACAAGTGGCAGGCAATGACCATCTCCAACAAGAGGGAATCTAACCAGCTCCCCTTGACATTCAGTGACATTACCATGCTGAATCCCCCGCTATCAACATCCTAGGGGCTACCATTGACCAGAAACTGAACTGGAGGAGTCATATAAATACCGTGGCTACAAAGAGCAGGTCAGAGGCTAGGAATTCTGCAGCAAGTAACTCACCTCCTGACTCCCCAAAGCCTGTTCACCATCTACAAGGCACAAGTCAGGAGCGTGATGGAACACTCTCCACTTGCCTGAATAGGTGCAGCTCCAACACTCAAGAAGCTCGACACCATCCAGAACAAAGCAGCCCGCTTGATTGGCACACCATCCACAAACATTCACTCCCTCCACCACCGACGCACAGTGGCAGCAGTGTTTACCATCTACAAGATGCAACGCACAAAGGCTCCTTAGACAGCACTTTCCAAACCCACAACCCCTGCCACCTCGAAGGACAAGAGCAGCAGGCGCATGGGATCACCACCTGCAAGTTCCCGTCCAAGTCACACACTATCCTGACGTGGAACTATATCACCGTTCCTTCACTGTCGCTGGGTCAAAATCCTGGAACTCCCTTCCTAACAGCACTGTGGGTGTACCTACCTCACATGGACTGCAGCGGTTCAAGAAGACAGCTCACCACCACCTTCTCAAGGGCATTAATGCTGGCATAGCCAGTGACGCCCACATCCCGTGAACGAATTAAAAACTGATCCTTCTGGCTCGATACTGCCCTGTGGGATGGATACTGCACTGACCTACAAGTTGGCATATTCAAGTTACAGTGCACATAGATTTGCTTTACTTGGAAGTCATGAAAGACAGAATGCAACACATATTCCAGAAATCAATAAGGGTTCCATGGCATGATCAACAGATAGAACAGTGTTTATAACAAGAACCACAAATACACCGGTTCTACACAAAGTGGTCGATGCTGTCCATCTGCATCAGACTCAAACCTGTATTTGTTCGATTGAACAATTTGAACCAGATCAAGGAAGGGCAAACAGAATATCAAGCGACATTTCGGAGAGCAGCTCAACATTCATTCTACCCCCTTCAACCCCATGGGACATCAACACAAAGAGCCCCACGTTTGTGGTACTTGGGATCAATGTGCTACCCCACACACTAGAGACTAAGTGTTCACTCAATTACAGTGAGGTTAGTGGCAGCAGCATCATGCTTGTACTGCAAATGGAAAACCAATAAAATACTTACATAGTTTAATATTCCAATGGAAAAGTTCTCACATTTACCCTTCTCATCAGCTACCAACTGAAGTAACAGCAATGACAGTCCCCTCCCTACCATCACCATCATGGAAGGTGTAAATTCCTTCTCCCCCCTCAGCCTAGCTTCAAATCTCACACCAATTACCCTCCAAGATTAAGAGTTGACATGCTACTCTCATGGGGTGAAGGAGGCATAACATCTTTCCCTCTACCCAGAAATTCTTTTAAGTAAAAAAAATGAAGCTTGATTAGTCTTTAATTTCAGTTACTGTGCTTGCAGAAAACTTAATGATGCAAACAGTCTCATTGGATTACAACCATTCATTGGGCACTTGGAGATAGAATAGTTTGATCCAAATGACTGCTCCATACATGCCTGCCAAAGAAATTTAGTTAACAAGACATTTTCCATCTTATGAGCAATTATGTCCTTTAGCCACTAGTTAGCATTTTCACAGATGGACATTGTCACAGGGTTCAAAAATCAGGATGGAACTCAGAGTGGAATGCATCACAGATATGCAGCCATACAGATTAGGAAGATGCCATGCCTTTGCCGAGTTACCCAGTCATGATCGCTGCAACAGGCATCTCAGGAAATGGGGAACCAGGGTCTTTGCTCCCTAGTCACCGAGACCTCGGTCTGGCTAATAATGGTTCAACTTTAAAAAGCGAGGCAGTGGGCTGGGTGCAAGAATGATAGACAGGAGTATAATTTAAATTTAAAGCAGGCAACAGATGATTAAGGAAACTTAGGGGCTCAGGTATGCAAGTCATTAAGAGCCAACTCATGGATGCAAAAAGATCAAAAAAGTGGAGCATGGAACATACTCCACCAGAAGGCCATAGAGAGTCAATTAGAGCATTTTAAAATGGAGATAAATAAATTGGGAGTAAGGAGATTAAAGGAACATGGAGAAATTGTAGAGCATTAAGATTAAAGAGTGAGATATGCCATAGTTTAAGAAAAAAAGACCAGTACTTTCATTTACTTTAGGACTGACCAAGTCTGGGGAACAAGACTGCCTTAAGGTAAAAGCACAATAAAGGATTCTTCAATTGTACTGCAAAAGGCTGTGCCAAGTGGACAGTCAGCATCTTGTGCTGTCCCAAAGGACATCAGCCACACTCTCCAGACCCAGGGAAGGGGAGGGAGGGGTTCTCACTCCTACACTGTCCAGCAGTCCTTGCAGAAAAAGCATATGGACATTGGCCAAGGACAGATCAGACATAGCTGGAGGGCTGCCACTACCCCCAGAAAGGAGTCCAACTTCTGATGAGGGGGAGAGGAAGGTAAAACAAGCTGTGGAGCAGATGTGTTTGGCAATATGAAAATGGCCAGGGAGCAAGAGGGAAATCTAACTTTTCACAAACCAAACATTTTTTGGCAACTAGGTCAGAGATAAATGAAGCAATCCTATTGATGAACTGAAGCTCCAAGTGTGTGGATTTACTTTTCACAACATTCAAGTGATCGGAAAGGAGACATGGAGTTTTTTCTTTCAATATTTGGTTGAGGGTGGATTCTGTTGAAGCAGTGCCCAAAATAAACCCACACAACTGAAAAGTTCCTGCACTTTTCTGCTGAGAGTTAAGTTTGCCAATTTAAACAATTATCACATTGCATTTCATTGCCTGGCTCGCCAATTACTGTAACGCAAGCTTTTCCATCTGCTTATGAAACACTGGGCTGCTCCTCCATAATTAATGGGGCTTTACAATAAGACTGAAAAGCACTAAAATAAAAATAAAGTTATGAACAAGACAGCACTTCAAACCAAAGGTACCTCCTGGTTCTCATTCGGCAAATAAATTTCCTCCTTTCCCTTCCCAAAAGTCACTGGGACTTCACTCAGAAGCAGCAACCTCCCTCGCTCCAAGTCACTCCACCATCTCGAACTCGGGCATGAATGGTGACAGGAGCAAAGAAAATCACCTGCCCTTGACCAGGAAATAGAAATTAACTTAGGACATTGAGGAAAGCCTTCAGCACATTACTGCCACAGATTATGCACATATCTACTCTATAGCAGACTAACTACACAGACTTACCATTGCCAAAGGAGAAGCTCTTCACCCAGGTTATCTACAGTATGTAGCAGTGTCAAAAAAATAAAAATTAGGAGGAGTATGCCATGTAGCCAATCTAACCTGCACTGCCTTTCAAGGTGGTCATGGCTGATCTTCACCCTCAACTCCACTTTCCCGCTCGACCCCATATCCCTTGATTACCCTCGCGCCCAAAGATTTATCACTGTTTTGCATCCACAGTCCGCTGGGGTGGAGAATTCCAAAGATTCACAACCCTCTGAGTGAAGAAATTAGTCATCTTAGTCCTAAATGGCCAACTCCTTATGCTGAGACCATGACCCCTTATTTTAGGCTCTCCGGCAAGGTAAACAGCAGGCTCGACAGAACAGATGTTGCGGCTGTTTACCCTGCTGATAAGAGATCATCTCTCATTCTCCTAAATGAGAAAAGAGGCAGTTATACTCAATCTCTTCTGTTAGGGCATGACTCTCAGCCCAGGAAATCAATCTAGAGAACCTCCATTGCCCCTTCTCAAAGCTTGAAGGTCAAAACTATACATAGTACTCTGTAGGTGTGGTCTCACCAAAGCCCTATACAATTGCAGCAAAACCTCCTTAAATCAGTCTTTAACGCAAGTGGGTTGAAGTATAACATACCATTTGCTTTCTTAATTTTTTGCTGTACCTGTATGCTAACTTTGTGGTTTGTGTACAAGGAAACCCAAATCCCTCTGAATGTTACTACTCTCTCGTTTTTTAAAAAAAGCTCAGTGGATAATTTCACACTTCCCATATTACACTCCATCTGCACATATCTGGTCTATATCGCTTTGCAGCCTCCTCACAGCTTACTTTCTCATCTAGCTTTGTATGGTCATAGATACTTGATAGATTACAAACAGTCCCCTCATCTAAGTCACTGATGTAGACTGTAAATAACTGAGGCCCAAGCACTAATCCTTGCAGCACTCCTGTAGTTACAAAAAAAAAAATTGACCCATTCATTCCTACTGTTTTCTGTTCATTAACCAATCCTGAATCCATGAAAATTTATTACCCCAATCCCATCAGCCCTAATTTTGTGCAACAACCTACTGCATGTCAACTTATCAAATGCCTTTTGAAAATCCAAAATATACTGCATCCAGTGGTTTCCCCCCTTATCTATCTTGCTAGTTACACGCAAAGCTAAAATTTGCCAAATACTACTTTTTCTTTTGTAAAACGGTATTGGCTCTGCATAAGTGATTTCCCAAGGCCCCTGTTAGCACAACCCGAATAATAGATGGTAGTATTTTCCCTACTACGATCAGGCTGACTGGCCTCTAGTTCCCAGTTTTCTCTCACTTCCTCTTTTCTTGAATAGCAGGGTTGCTACCTTCCAATCCATGGAGACCATTCTAGAATCTAAAGAATTCTGGATCAAAACCAATGCATCCACCATCGCTGCAGCCACCTCTTTTAAAACCCTGGGGTACAGGCCATCAGGTTCAGGGGATTTGTCAGCTTGTGATTCCATTTAATGTCTCCAGTACTTTTTCTTTAAGATTAATTCAGACCCCGCCACTAACTCCAATCCCTAGCTACTGACTCCACCTCTTCCCCTGGTAACTGTCTGAAGTGGAACCAGACATCTTGCAACCTTGGTGTCATGGGGCTAGTAGCATAGTGGTAGTGTTAATAACTTCAGAGGCCTGGACTAATGCTCCAGAGACTTGAGCTCAAATCCCGCCAATTTAAATTCAATAAATAAGTCTTGAATAGAAGGCTGATTCAGCAATGATTATGAAATTACCATATTGTCATAAAAACCCATCTGGCTCACCATTATCCTTCAGGGAAAGAAACCTGCCATCCTCACCCAGTCTGGCCTATGTGACTCCAGATCCACAGCAACGTGGTTGACTCTTAACTGCCCTCTGAAATTGCACAACAAGCCACTCAGTTGTATCAAACTGCTCCAGAAACATGGAGTAAAACTGGACAGACCAACTGGCATCAACTGAGCTACTGGAAATGCCAAAGACCCACCCTGCCCAGTTGTCGCTGTAAAAGTCATCCACAATAATATCTGGGGACTTGCGACAAAATTGGGAGAGCTGTCCCACAGACTAGTCAAGCAACAGCCTGATATTTCTCTAAGGTATATTTACAGAATCATGACAATGTCTCAGACTCCTCCATCACCCACTATCAGGACGACCCAACAGGAGTCGGCGGTAGTGTACAGGCACAAGGAAGTGACCGTAGGAACCTTCACCATTGACTCTGGACCCCATGAAGTCTCATAGCATCAGGTCAAACATGGGCAAGGAAACCTCCTGCTAATTACCATTTACTGCCCTCAATCAACTTTTGAATCAGTGCTCCATGCTAAACACTACCTGGAAGAGGCACTGAGGGGAGCAAGAATACAGGATGTACTCAGTGTGGGAATTCAATCCTCACGAAGAGGGGCTCGGTAATGCCACTACTGACCGAACCCTCAAGGGCATATCTTCCGGATTAGGCCTGTGGCAGGCGGAGAGAGAACCAAGAGGGAAAAACCTACTTGATACTGCCCTCGCCAATCTACTTGTTGCAAATGTATCTGTCCATGATAGTATTGCTGGGAGTGACCAACACACAATCCTTGAGGAGACAAATTCCCGTCTTCACAGCGAGGACATCCTCCAGTGTTGTGTGGCATACCACTGTGCTAAATAGGATAGATTCAGCACAGAACTAGCAACTCAAAACCATGTGCACACATGAGGTGCTGTGGGCCATCAGCAACACCAAAACATTTAAACTCCTGGCCTGACATATCCCTCACTCTACCATTATCAAGCGAGGGGACCAACTCTGGTTCAATGAATAGCATAGGAGAGCATGCGTGGAGCAGCACCAGGCATACCTAAAAAGATGTCAATTTGGTGAAGCTACAACACAAGTATGCTAAAACAGCAAAAACAAACATGCCATAGTCAGAGCTAAGTGATCTCACAAGCAATGGGTCAGATCAAAGCTCTGCAGTCCTGCCACATCTGGTCATGAATGCTGATGGAAAATTAAACGGGAGGAGCCGACTTCACGAACATCCCCATTCTCAATGATGGGGAGTCCATCTGTTCAAAAGACAAAGCTGAAGCTTTGGCAATCATCTTCAGTCAGGTGCCTAGTGGATGATTCATTTGACCTCCTCCCGAGGTCCCCAGCATCATAGTTGCAAACCGTCAGTCAATTTAACTCACTCCACGTAATACCAAGAAATGGCTGAGCGCACTGGATACAGCAAAGGCCATCGGCCCAGACAACAACCAGCTGCAGCACTGAAGATATACTCCAGAACTAGCCATAGCCAAGCTGTTCCAGTACAGCTAAAACACTGGTATCTACTCAACAATGTGAAAAATTGCTCAGCTATGTCCTGCCACAAAAAGTAGGCCAAATTCAATGCAATCAATTATCACCCAAAGTGATGGAAGGCATCAGTGTTATCAAGCCGCACTTACCAATAACCTGCTTACCGATGCTCAGTTTGGGTTCTGGCAGGACCACTCAGCTCCAGACCTCATTACAGCCTTGGTCTAAACCCAAAACAGCTGAATTGCAGAGCTGAGGAGAGAGTGACTGCCTTTAACATCAAGGCAGCATTTGACCAAATGCAGCATTAAGGAGTCCTAGTATAATTGAGGTCAATGGGAATCAAACAGGGGCGGGGTGGGGGATGGGGCAGACTCGCCACTGGCTGGAGTCATACCTAGCACAAAAGGAAGACAGTTGTTGGAAGCCAATCATCTCAGCCTCAGGCCATTGTTGCAGAAGGTATTCAGGGCAGTGTCCTAGGCCCAATCACCTTCAGTTGCTTCAAACGACACAGAAAGAGGCCAGTCAGCCCATTGTGTCTGTCTATCAGCTCTCTACAACAGCAACTCAACTAGCCCACTCCGCCATCCTTTCCCTGCAGCACTGCAAATTCTCCTCTCTTCGGGTGCTTATCCAATTCCCTTTTGAAAGTCCTGATGTACCTGCTACCAACACACTCCGGTTGTACATTCCAGATCCTAACCGCTCGCTGTGTAAAAAAGTTTTTTTCTCCTGTCACCATTGGCTCTTTTGCCAATCACCTTCAGTATCTTCTGGTTCTCAACCTTTCCACAAATAGGAACAGTTACTTCCGGACCAGACCCCTCGTGACTGAGCACTTCTATCAAATCTCCTCTCAACCTTCTCCAAGGAGAACTCATCCAACTTGGCCAATCTATCCACGTAACAGAAATCCCTCATCCCTGGAATCATTCTTGGAAAGGCTACAGAAAATTTACAAAGCCTTCACATCCTTCATAAGGTGCAGTGCCAGATTTGGACACAATACTCCCATTCAGGCCGAACCAGAGTTTTATAAATATTCATGACTTCCTTGCCTACCTGTTGACAATGACAAACGCTGAGGCTCCTCCACCACTGCATCAGCAGTCCCTTTACCTGCTTGAGCTACAGTCACAAACTCCTGACCCGACCACTAACCAAATCTAAACTACTACTTAAACCCAAGGGGTGAGACGGTCTCTTGAGTCAAAATGTCCAGGTAAGCCTATCACTCACTAATGCATCACAATGCTTGCACCTTGGACTCTAGCTTTTGAACAGAAGATCCTCAAGATACAGACACTTGCTGCAGACATAGCTGCCCTGGATCACACTGCTCTCCACAAACTCCCACATGCTGCAGATGCCACACAGCTCCTGCAGTGTTATATCTAACCTCGTCATACATTGAAAATTTATGCAGTTAATTCACTTGGTTTATTTTGAACTAATTAATTTTACTAAAAGCACCACATCCTTGCATCTCTGCACCAAATTCCCACTCTCTAAATTCTCAACTTCCCACTGTTTACAATGCACTTCATTCATGTTTTGATCTGTGGTTTAGTTCTGTGCCTCAGCCGCGTTCTGATGAACATTAAACTGACCGATCTGCTTCGTATTTGCAGCACTATTTCTCCACAAGCCCAATGAACAACAGGATCACACAATGCCAGAGGCTGTCATTTGGACCATCCTGCCTGTGTCAGCTCTTTGAAAGATCTGCCCAATTAGTCACACTCCATCCCTCCACCTTTCCCCACAGCCCTGCACCTTTTTTTTTTAAGAACATAGAACATTACAGCGCAGTACAGGCCCTTCAGCCCTCGATGTTGCGCCGACCTGTGAAACCATCTGACCTACACTATTCCATTTTCATCCATATGTCTATCCAATGACCACTTAAATGCCCTTAAAGTTGGCGAGTCTACTACTGTTGCAGGCAGGGCGTTCCACGCCCCTACTACTCTGTGTAAAGAAACTACCTCTGACATCGATCCTATATCTATATCTCTTTTAATAAAGAGATATCCGATTTGCTTTTATTACTGAATATGCTTCCATCACTTTCAGGCAGTGCATTCCAGATCATAACTCACTGTGTAAAAACTCATCTCCCCTCTGGTTGTTTTGCAAATTATCTTACATCTGCATCCCCTGGTTATCAGCCCTTCTGTCACTGGAAAGTTTCTCCTTAATTATTGTATCAAAACCATTCATGATTTTGAAACATCTCAAAATCTCTCAACCTTGTCTGCTTTAAGAACAATTCCAGCTCCTCTGTGAAACTGAAATCCCTCATACCCCCAGTGCCATTCTAGTAAATCTCCTCTGCAACGACATCCTTCCTAAAGTGTGGTGCCCAGAGTTGGACAGAATACTCCAGATGAAGCCCAAGATTTACCACAACTTCTTTGCTATTGTACCCCTTTATATCTCTGTAAAATCGAAGATCCCATTTGCTTTCACAACTTTATTACAAAGATTTATATACCATACTGTCCCTGAAGCCCATTTAAAAATTGTGCCACTTAGTTTATATTACCTCTCCTCATTCTTCCCCTCCAAAATGCATCACTTCATAGTTCTCGGTTAAATTTCACCTGCCATTTGTCTTTCCATTTCACCAGTCTATGCCCTCCTGAAGTCTGTAAATTATCTACTACAGTTCCAAGTTTTGTGCCATCTGTAAACTTTGAAATTTTGCCCTGTATTCCCAAGTCTAGGTCATTTATATCAAAGAGCAGTAGTCTTAATACTGTATTACAGGGAACATCACTGCCTCCCTCCAGTCGGAGAAAAAAACCTCTCAGATACTCTCTGCTTTCTACATCAATTTTGTATCTACATTGCCATGCCTAATCCCATGGGCCTTAATTTTGCTAAGCAAACCTATTATATGGCACGTCACCAACTGACTTTTGAAAGCCCAGAAACCAAACTCTACTACTCTCATCCACCATTATCCTAGCCTCCGCTTTCCACAGAAGGTTCAAGTTTCCACACCCTTGAGCACAGCAATCATTATGCCTCAATGGAATCGTCAATCTCAGTCTACATCCAACCCACTGTTAAAGCTTCTGATTCTTTCCAAAAAAGTGTTCAAAGAATTTTTAACACTGCAGGATTAGAGCACCAATGTTAGTACTCTCCGCTAACCTTGCATCCCTGTTTAAAAAGGGAGCAAGGGACCATCAAATCATAGGAAAATTACAGCACAGAAGGAGGCCATTCAGCCCATCGTGTCTGCGCCAGCTGTTAAAACAGCTGCCCTATCTAATCCCACCTTCCATCACCTGGTCCGTAGCCTTGCAGGTTACAGCACTTCAGGTGCATGTCCAGTTACCTTTTAAATGAGTTGAGGGTTTCTGCCTTCACCATTCCTGGCAGTGAATTCCAGACACCCACCACCGGCTGGGTGAAAACCTTTTCCCTCATATCCCCTCCAATCCCCTTAACTCTGGGGCCCCATGGTAACTGACCTCTCCGCTCAGGAAAACAGGTCCTTCCTGTCTACTCTATCTAGGCCCCTCATAATTTTGTACACCTCAATTAAGTCACCCCTCAGTCTCCTTTGTTCTAAGGAAAACAACCCTAGCCAATCCAATCTTTCCTCACAGTTGCAACTTTCAAGGCCTGGTAACATTCTTGTAAATCTCCTCTGTACTCTCTCCAGAGCAATTACGTCATTCCTGTAATGTGGTGATCAGAATTGTACGCAATACTCCAGCTGCAGCCAAACCAGCGTTTTATACAGTTCCAGCATTACATCTGCGCTTTAGTATTCTACACCTCAGCCAATAAAGGAAAGCATTCCTTATGCCTTCATCAATCTACCTGTCCAGCCACCTTCCGGGACCTATGGATATGCACTCCAAGGTCTCCCACTTCTTTTACCCTTCTCAATATCCTCCCATTTTTTTGTGTATTCCCTTGCTTTGTGTGCCCTCCCCAAATGTATTACCTCACATTTCTCTGGATTGAATTCCATTTGCCACTTTTCTGCTCACTCAACCAAACCATTGACATTCTGGAGTCGACAGCTATCCTCTTCATTATAAACTACATGGCCAGTTTTTTGAGTCATCAGCAAATTTTGCAATCATACCTCCCACATTCTAGTCCAGATTATTAATATATACCACAAACAGCAAGGGACCCAACACTGAGCCCTGTGGAACACCACTGAAAATCGCTTTTCATTTGCAAAAACATCCAACTACTACCCTTTATTTCCTCTGAGAATTTTGGATCCAACCTGCCACATTCCCTGGTATCCTATGGGCTTTCATTTTTCTGAAAAGTCTACTGTGCAGGACCTTGTCAAATGCCTTACTAAAATCCATGTAGACCACATCCACTGCACTACCCTCATCAATATCCTTATTACTTCCTCAAAAAATTCAATCAAGTTAGTAAGACATGACCTTCCTTTAACAAATCCATGCTGACTATCCCTGATTAATCCGTGCCTTTCTAAGTGACAGTTTATCCCATCTCTCAGAATACATACGAACTAGAAGCAGGAGTAGGCCACTTGGCCCTTCGAGCCTGCTCTGCCATTCAATAAGTTCATGGCTGAACTGATTACTCCACATTTCCACCTATCCCCGATAACGTTCCACCCCTTGCTCATCAAGGATCTATCCACCTCTGTTGATTCTAATAATTTACCCACCGAGGTCAGACTGACTGGCCTATAATTATTTGGCCTATCCTTCGCACCCTCTTTAAACAATGGCACAATGCTTGCAGACCTCCAATCCTCTGGCACCTCGCCCATATCTATTGAGGATTTGAAGATGATCCTCAGCGCATCTGCTATTTCCTCCCTGGCATCCTTTAACAACCTGCGATGCAATCCATCCAACCCTGGCCATTAATCCACTTTCAAGGATATCTGACTCTCTAATATTTCACATTCCTCCTCTTTAACTACAATATCTGCATCATCCCTCTCCTTTGTGAAGACAGACAAAAAAACTCAAGAACCCTGCCCACATCTTCTGCATCCACACACAAGTTCCCTTGTACATCTGATAGGCCTTACCCCTTCCCTAGATATCCTCTTACTCTTAAATGTACTGATAAAACAGCTTTGGGTTTTCCTTGATTTTACCTGCCAAATTTTCATGTCCTCTCTTTGCTTTTCTAATTTCCTTTTTTACTTCACCCCTGCATTTTCTATAATCCACTAGGCTTTTTAAAGTATAAAGTTTTTATGACGGTCATAAGCTTTCTTTTTCTGCTTTATCTTACCCTGTATGCTTCTAGATAACCAGGGGCTCTAGGTTCGGCCATTCCACCATTTCTTTGTGGGGACATGTCTACACCCTACCTGCAGAATTTCGCTTTTGAATGCCTCCCACTGGTTGACCACTGATTTACCTTCAAAAGACCAAATAATTATAGGCCAGTCAGTCTAACCTCAGTAGTGGACAAATTATTGGAAATCAATTCCGAGAGACAGGATAAACTGTCACTTAGAAAGGCACAGGTCAATCAAGGATAGTCAGCATGGATTTGTTAAGAGAAGATCTTGTCTGACTAACTGGATTGAATTTTTTGAAGTAGTAACAAGGAAGATTGACGAGGGTAGTGCAGTTGATGTGGTCTAATGTATTTTAGCAAGGCATTCCACATGGCAGACTGGTTAAAAAATAAAAGCCCGCGGGATCCAGGGAAATGCAGCAAGGTGGACACAAAATTGGCTCAGTAGCAGGAAACAAAGGGCAATTGTTGACGGGTGTTTTTATGACTGGAGGGCAGTTTCCAGTGGCATTCCGCAGGGCTCAGTACTGGGTTACCCGCTTTTTCTGGTATATAACAATATGGATGTAAATGTAGGGGGCATGACCAAGAAGTCTGCAGACGACACAAAGATTGGTCGCGTGGTAGATAGCGAGGAGGATAGCTGTAGACGGCAGGAAGATAATCGATGGACAGAAAAGTGGCAAATGGAATTCAACTTGGAGAAGTGTGAGGTAAATGCATTTGGGGACGTCAAACAAAGCGAAGGAATACACAATTAATGGGAAAATAACTGAGGTGTAGAGGAAGTAAGGGACCTTGCAGTGAATGTCCACAGATCCCTGAAGGTAGCAGGACAAGTCAAAAATGTGGTTACGGCAGCATATAGAATCCTTTCCTTTATTAGCTGAGATACAGAACACAGAGCAGGCAGGTTATGCTGGAACTGTATAAATCATTAATTAGGCTACAACTGGAGTACTCTGTACAGTTCTGGTCACCTCATTACAGAAGGGATGTAATTGCACTCGAGGGTTGAGAGGAGATTTACAAGCATGTTAACGGAACTGGAAAAACGCAGCTATGAGGAAAGACTGGATAGGCTGGGGTTGTTCTCGTTGGAACAGAGAAGGTTGAGAGGAGATTTAATTGAAATGTACAAAATTGTGAGGGGCCTATTTACCTTCGCAGTGGTCAGTGACTAAGGGACACAGATTTAAAGTGATCGGTAGAAAGATTAGAGGGGAAATGAGGAAACAGATTTTTCACCCAGAGGGTAGTGGGGGTCTGGAACACTGTCTGAAAAGGGTAGTAGAGGCAGAAACCCTCAACTCATTTAAAAAGGTATATGGATATGCACCTCAAGTGCCATAATCTGCAGGGCTACGAACCAAATGCTTGAAGGTGGGATTAGGCTGGGTGGCTTGTTTTTCGAACAGCACAGACATGATGGGCCAAGTGGCCTCTTTGAGCCGTAAAGTATGATTCTAGTTTGACTCCAATTTGTGCTGAGTGTGGGCAGGTGGGAGAACTAAGTATTCTATCTAAACTACCAAAACTCAGCTTGTTATTAACCAGTTTCAGCCTGTATCACATTACATTCTATTGGATGTTCACATCTGTGCTTCCTTCTGCAAGCCATTCAAATTGAGAGCGGTGAACAGTTATTTTCCACTGCATTTAAAGGGAGTCCACATGACCTATGCTGTGCTACAAGAATGATTTTATTTTGAAAAAATGCTATTTAGCAGAACAGCTGAAAGTTTGTGCATGCGAAGTCCATGCCTTTATATTGCAGAACAGCTTGAAGCACAAGGGACTTCTGCAATATGCTGGGGCTGCTAAGGCAGCAAAATGCACTCCAGTGCAGAGCAGGTTTCATGTTAAAGCCAGAACCAAATGTTGCAAATCACAATTTACTTCAGACAGCAGTGGGTAAACCTGATCACTCAACTTGCCCCATGACCTGAGAGAACAGTAACATGCACTAATTGTGCGTCATCTCCAGAGAAAAAACAGCAAGCCATTGCCAAGGTGACTGGGGATCCCAACAGCACCACCTCATTTACAAGACAGCACAGTTGGATTCTAGCTCACAGTCCAGATGGCGTAAAAAAGTTTCAATAGCAACAATTCAGTGACAGTGCGGAGACCATCAGTGACTGAGTTATATACACCTTTTACAGCTTCTACACAATTCTCAAATGAATGTTGCTGGTATATTGAAAAAGGAAATCATGCATATAGCTTGCAATTTCTTGGCCTCAGGCGAGTCACTGGACCAGGTTCAAGAAGTTTTTTTTGTAGGATGTCGGTCACTAGGGAGGTTGTGTGCGGCTGTGCAGCATCTGCAAAGTGCTTTGTTTGGCCAAATGCCAAAGTCCATCACTAGTCAGTTCACTGTAGCTAAACCAAAACGTCACATTAGGAGAGTTCTACACAAAATGTCTTACAGCGTGGAGCAAAGAACAAAACAAAGGGAAAAACATGGCTCAAGCATCTTAATTACGCAACGACAAGCTCAGGAATACAGCAGCTTATAATAGGGCTCTTTTGAAAAAAATCCTGTAGAGAACCACTGTCATTGGGCTGCTGTCAAAAAAAGCAAAACACAAGCTGCAATGTGATTTCAAGCAGCCATCAGTTTATAAAGCTCCTGCATCTCAGTTTCTGTAATCACAGCTCTCTACGAAAGTTTCCTACAGCCCATTCCTTGTATGTTTAAATTTTTAAAATCCATTTTCTTAGTTGCTTCTTCATAGATAGATGATCTTCAAACTACAGTATGAAAGGTAGAAACAAAGAGCACGTGGAGCCTACACTGCCCCTAACTGCAGCAAATACACAATCCTGATAGATCCTTATGATTTTTGCCAATTTCTCCCATCATGAAGGTACCATTCCTTGAAGTAAACTTCCATTTACACCAACGAGCTTCCATCACCAACTCTTAAGTGGGTATTCTCCAAAGTGCCTGGTCATCAAAGAACAGAGACTTGGTGGGATTGGAAAGGGAGAAAATGGAAGAGTCTGAAGTGATGCCATCCTCACCAGGCATTCAGGTAGCCTGCCACTGAGGCTCAGCACTTACCTGGTGAGAGGGGTCTATTAACTCTTAGAATAGCGATCAAGCCTGGGTCCTTTCTGTTTCATATACTCCATTGCACCACAAACTACTACCCCTTAAGTAATGTATTTAAAATCTCAGCAGAAACTATAATTTATTGCACATTGCATTAAAAGAGTTTTCCATTGTTACAGCCAGTAGGCTAGATAACAGCAACAA
This sequence comes from Heterodontus francisci, assembly GCF_036365525.1. Classification (NCBI taxonomy): domain Eukaryota; kingdom Metazoa; phylum Chordata; class Chondrichthyes; order Heterodontiformes; family Heterodontidae; genus Heterodontus; species Heterodontus francisci. The sequence goes on from NC_090394.1 coordinate 44,767,299, forward strand.
AACAAGTCAGCATCCAGACTTAACTGCATGGGACAGAGCTGCTGTCAATTCCACTTAGTTCTAAGAGCAGAGCTCAATTCCTTAAATTATAGCAATCACAGGTCTCCAGCCTTGATTTGGAGCAGTAACAGAAAGGAAACAGAGGACAGCAGTCAAAAGTCGAGTCTGTTTGAGCAATCAGCTGCTTTCCCACCTTGTATGACATTTTTACTATAGGACCCCAAGCAAATCTCTCCTTTCAAGCATATAAATCCTACAGCACGAAGGAACCTGGAATAGTCTTCTAAAGATAGTTACCAACTTTTAAAAGCTCCTTTTATAAGCAGCCTATGCTGCACAACATTCTCATTTCCTTGAATGTAAGGCCATTTCCACCACATTATCCTGCTAGCTGTACATGAAAAAGGATATAAAAGAAAACTACATAACAGAACAACTGCATTGAGATTAAGCACAGTGCTTAGTCAACAGAAAACTTCCCAGGACCTGGCTATTGTTCTTGCAAGATCAAGAACCCAACAAGTACATCCACAAGCATGACACACTAGCTCTCTTTCAATTACTTCATTGCATGACTGAGCAGTTTACAAGTCAGGATTCAAGACAATGTTCGAGACTGGTTACCATCCAGAAAGCACACCAAATTTCGTGCTCCTTCGCACAAATATAGTTCTGCAGGCACTAGTCTCCCTCCAGTAGACAGATTTACTTGAGCCTGTCCTCACCTGATGCCCACAGGACAGTTTTCTGGACAGGGCTCAAAGGCAAAATCTTAGCCCCGATTTTTCCTTTCTCTAACCTAGGGACGATTTAGTTAATTGCAACACACTTTCTTTTAAAGACGAGCCAACTAAGCACTGACCAATGATTAAAAGTGTCAGCTACTCCTATTAAACCTACAACCAGGGTTGGGGCCGACCATGACTCATGGCCCTCCTGCCTTGGGCGCTATGGCGTTGGAAGGATGAATGAGAACGGGCAGAGACTGCTTGAGTTGTTTACCTATCATAACCTCTGCATCACCAACTCGTTCTTTCACACTAAACCCTGTCACCAGGTTTCATGGAGGCACCCAAGATCGCGTCGTTGGCACCAGCTAAACCTCATTGTCACAAGGCGAGCCGCCTTAAACAGTGTTCAAATCACACGCAGCTTCCACAGTGCGGACTGCGACACCGACCACTCCCTGGTGTGCAGCAAGGTTAGACTCAGACCAAAGAAGTTGCATCATTCCAAGCAGAAGGGCCACCCGCGCAACACGAGCAGAATTTCTCACTCACAGCTGTTACAAAAATTTCTAAATTCACTTGTAACAGCCCTTCAAAACACTCCCACAGGGGATGCTGAGACCAAGTGGGCCCACATCAGAGACGCCATCTATGAGTCAGCTTTGACCACCTACGGCAAAAGTGCGAAGAGAAATGCAGACTGGTTTCAATCTCATAATGAAGAGCTGAAACCTGTCATAGCCGCTAAGCGCATTGCACTGTTGAACTACAAGAAAGCCCCCAGTGATTTAACATCCGCAGCACTTAAAGCAGCCAGAAGCACTGCACAAAGAACAGCTAGGCGTTGCGCAAACGACAACTGGCAACACCTATGCAGTCATATTCAGCTGGCCTCAGACACCGGAAACATCAGAGGAATGTATGATGGCATGAAGAGAGCTCTTGGGCCAATCATCAAGAAGATCGCCCCCCTCAAATCTAAATCGGGGGACATAATCACTGACCAACGCAAACAAATGGACCGCTGGGTTGAGCACTACCTAGAACTGTACTCCAGGGAGAATGCTGTCACTGAGACTGCCCTCAATGCAGCCCAGCCTCTACCAGTCATGGATGAGCTGGACATACAGCCAACCAAATCGGAACTCAGTGATGCCATTGATTCCCTAGCCAGCAGAAAAGCCCCTGGGAAGGACAGCATTACCCCTGAAATAATCAAGAGTGCCAAGCCTGCTATACTCTCAGCACTACATTAACTGCTATGCCTGTGCTGGGACGAGGGAGCAGTACCCCAGGACATGCGCGATGCCAATATCATCACCCTCTATAAAAACAAAGGTGACCGCGGTGACTGCAACAACTACCGTGGAATCTCCCTGCTCAGCATAGTGGGGAAAGTCTTTGCTCGAGTCACTCTGAACAGGCTTCAGAAGCTGGCCGAGCGCGTCTACCCTGAGGCACTGTGGCTTTCGTGCAGAGACATCGACCATTGACATGCTGTTCTCCCTTCGTCAGATACAGGAGAAATGCCGTGAACAACAGATGTCCCTCTACATTTCTTTCATTGATCTCACCAAAGCCTTTGACCTCGTCAGCAGACGTGGTCTCTTCAGACTACTAGAAAAGATTGGATGTCCACCAAAGCTACTAAGTATCATCACCTCATTCCATGACAATATGAAAGGCACAATTCAACATGGTGGCTCCTCATCAGAGCCCTTTCCTATCCTGAGTGGTGTGAAACAGGGCTGTGTTCTCGCACCCACACTTTTTGGGATTTTCTTCTCCCTGCTGCTTTCACATGCGTTCAAATCCTCTGAAGGAATTTTCCTCCACACAAGATTCGGGGGCAGGTTGTTCAACCTTGCCCGTCTAAGAGCGAAGTCCAAAATACGGAAAGTCCTCATCAGAGGACTCCTCTTTGCTGACGATGCTGCTTTAACATCTCACACTGAAGAGTGCCTGCAGAGTCTCATCGACAGGTTTGCGGCTGCCTGCAATGAATTTGGCCTAACCATCAGACTCAAGAAAATGAACATCATGGGGCAGGACGTCAGAAATGCTCCATCCATCAATATTGGCGACCACGCTCTGGAAGTGGTTCAAGAGTTCACCTACCGAGGCTCAACTATCACCAGTAACCTGTCTCTAGATGCAGAAATCAACAAGCGCATGGGTAAGGCTTCCACTGCTATGTCCAGACTGGCCAAGAGAGCGTGGGAAAATGGCACACTGACACGGAACACAAAAGTCCGAGTGTATTAGTATCAGGCCTGTGTCCTCAGTACCTTGCTCTGTGGCAGCGAGGCCTGGACAATGTATGCCAGCCAAGAGCGACGTCTCAATTCATTCCATCTTCGCTGCCTCCGGATAATACTTGGCATCAGGTGGCAGGACTATATCTCCAACACAGAAGTCCTTGAAGCGGCCAACACCCCCAGCTTATACACACTACTGAGTCAGCGGCGCTTGAGATGGCTTGGCCATGTGAGCCGCATGGAAGATGGCAGGATCCCCAAAGACACATTGTACAGCGAGCTCGCCACTGGTATCAGACCCACCGGCCGTCCACGTCTCCGCTTTAAAGACGTCTGCAAACGCGACATGAAATCGTGTGACATTGATCACAAGTCGTGGGAGTCAGTTGCCAGCATTCGCCAGAGCTGGCGGGCATCCATAAAGACAGGGCTAAATTGTGGCGAGTCGAAGAGACTTAGTAGTTGGCAGGAAAAAAAGACAGAGGCGCAAGGGGAGAGCCAACTGTGCAACAGCCCCGACAAACAAATTTCTCTGCAGCACCTGTGGAAGAGCCCGTCACTCCAGAATTGGCCTTTATAGCCACTCCAGGCGCTGCTCCACAAACCACTGACCACCTCCAGGCGCGTATCCATTGTCTCTCGAGATAAGGAGGCCCAAAAGAAGAAAGAAAAGAAAATGGGAGCCTCCCCACATGGTGACTTCAAAACATCATTGGACACCTGATACCACAGGGCAGTTCTCTTACCAACCCAACAGGAAACTGAAGTGACCAAACTGGTCTGCATTCACACATACCAAACGGGTACCAACTTTGGACAAGTGCAATACTGATCTCTTCCCCACTGGGAATCTCTGCATTACACACTCATTGATAGTAAAGACTAAAGGGAGGTGGAATCCCTGCCACGTTTGTCTAGGGATGTTTTTCCCTCCTTTTCTTCCCCCACCCCCAATAACCACCCACTCAAATTGAGGATCAGTCTTCATTTGACAGAGACTAGGAACTCAATGTAAGATACCATCACCTATGTGCTGACCTACCTTGTCTGACTGCCTGTTTGTTTAAAAAGAATGCTGAGACTCTTCCAATAGTCATTTGGTAAATGCATTGCCCAGGGTTGAGCTGAAACATTAAGACTGAGTTTCTGGGATCAGTCTGCACTCTAAGGAACAAGAGTAAGGAGTAGGCTATTCAGCTCCGAGCCTGTTCTGCCATTCAATGAGATCATACTGACCTGCGTTTCAACTCCATCCACCTGGCTCCATATCCTTTTATACTCTTGTCTAGCAAAAATCGACCAATCTCAGATTTAAAATGATTAATTGAGCTAGCATCTATTGCTGTTGAGGGAGAGTTCCACAATTCTATCACCCTTGCCTGAGCTAAGACTATTTCCTGTTCACTGTTTGATCACTCCTGCTAGAAAGTGCACAAGAGTGTGAAGCAAGGCTTGAAACCAGCTGGACTTGATGCTTCACCACTGATCCCATTCAGATTTAATTACAGATCATGGATAGAAGATTGGCTAGCCAACAGGAAACCGAGAGTAGGCAGAAATGGGTCATTTTCTGGTTGGCAAGATGTAATGAGTGGTGTACCACAGGGATCAGTGCTGTGGCCTCAACTTTTTACAATTTATATAAATGATGAAGGGACCCAAGGTATGGTTGCTAAATTTGCTGATGACAAAAAGATAGGTAGGAGCGTAAGTTGTGAAGAGGACAAAGAGCTTCCAAAGGGATATAGATCAGTTAAGTGAGTGGGCAAAGATCTGGCAAATGCAGGAAAGTGTGAAATTGTCCACTTTGGCTGGAATAAAAAAAGCATATTATCTAAATGGTGAGAGATTGCAAAGCTCTGAGACGCAGAGGGATCAGAGTGTCCTAGTGCATGAATTGCAAAAGCTTAGTGGGCAGGTTCAGCAAGTAATTAGGAAGGTTAATAGAATGTTATTGTTTATTGCAAGGGGAACTGAATACAAAAGTAGGGAGGTTATACTTCAGTTAAACAGGGCATTGGTGAGACCACATCTGGAGTATTGTGTATAGTACTGGTCTCCTTATTTAAGGAAGGATGTAAATGTGTTGGAAGCAGTTCAGAGAAGGTTTACTAGACTAATATCTGGAATGGGCAGGTTGTCTTATGAGGAAAGGTTGGACAGGCAAGAATTGTATCCACTGGAGTTTAGAAGAGTAAGGGGTGACTTGATTGAAACAAGATTTGATGGGTCTTGACAGGGTGGATGTGGAAAGGATTTTTCCTCTTATGGGAGAATCTAACACTAAGGGTCACTGTTTAAAAATAAGGGGTTTCCCATTTAAGACAGATCAGGAGAAATTTTTTCTCGGGTTGTGAGTCTTTGGAATTCTCTTCCTCAAAAGACGGTGGAAGCAGAGTCTTTGAATATCTTTAAGGCAGAAATAGATAGATTCTTGATAAGTAAGGTGGTGAAAGGTTATTGGAGGGAGGCAGAAATGGAGAGTTGAGGTTACAATCAGATCTGCCAGGATCTTATTGAATGGCAGAGCAGGCTCAAGGGGCCGAGTGGCCTACTCCTGCTCCTAATTCGTATGTAACAACGGCTTCCTGCCAGCAAACTTCTTAAATTTGCTAGATTTCTCTGTGGTCTGTGGGTTGCACTTCTATTTGGAAAACAAATCGGAATTCCAACACTGACTGACTTTCACTGACACAAGAAACTGCTGAAACCCTGATCCCGAGAGACACTTTTTTTTTTTGCAGCATGCAGACTTTGAAAGAAAGTACCCAAAGTAGAACAGGAAACTACAGATGCACAATTTAAAAAAAAACACTGCCCCTTGCATATTTATTCTACTTTGAAGAGAGCCAAAAATTTTTAAGCAAAACTGCTCCAGGGATCTCTGAATTCCATTTTCAGGCAGCACAGGACGACACTGAATTGGAGCAGCCCACACACCTTGCGGAACTGTTTGTATTCTCCAACTTCAGCTGTTTGAGAAGTAGCAACTTGACACTATTTCTAACAGTGGGATTGGGGGGGGGGGGGGGAAGAAAGGACAAGGAAGCAAGGATTGCATCATACCCTCAAAGCAGTGCTATCTGATAACCATCAGAGACAGAATTCTACCCAATTGCGCAACCTCAGACAACACGGTACAAGGCTAGAAGAAAATAATGATGCCAGCAATCAGGAAAGGACAGATCCATACTCAATACATAAACACACAGCTGCCTAAATCCAAGATGCCATCACATTAACCCAAGCAGGCAGCTTTGTTCCGAGATATGCAGAGTTTGTGATAAGCAAGATAGAGTACTACATTCTTAATGTTCTGGGGTGGCCTGTAAAACTAGTTGTTAAGGAGTTAGAGGGTTCATCGAGCACATCAGTACCTGAAGATGTACAGGAGTGGAACTGAGTTATAAAGGAAAGTCACCATTTCACAATTACTTCCTTCAGCTTTTTTTTTTAAAAAAAGATAACTTACTCATGCAGTAATCTCAATTGAGATGCAAATCTCCACTTCAAATCAGGCACTCTGTGCCAGCAAGGTCTGAATATTAAACCCTGAATGCATCACTGGATTATATACGACCTGAATAAGGCACTTGGTATAATCTGGAGAAACATCTTCTAATTCACCACTGGAAATTGTATTGTCGATTCAGGGAAAAAAAATTCCCCGCCAAGTTGTCTCTTTTCAAATGCAGCAGCTCATATGGAGACTTGATAATACCTTGCCCCAGTGACATTTTTCTTTTAAAAAATTGTGTCGTGTAAATGTTGACAGGCTACTTGATGCTGGGGATCAGTGGTTGGAGAGGGGGTGGCAGGAGGAAGGGAAAAGGTCCAACCCATCTTATCAGAATGGTAGTTCATGCTGTAAATTGTGGCAAGCAGCACCAAAATCATAGAATGGCTACAGTACAGGAAGCAGCCATATGGCTCATCATGTCCGTACCGGCTGTCTCCAAGAGCGACTCACCTGATCCTGCTCCCCGGCCTTTTCCCTGTAGCCCTACAAATTTTCTCATCTGATAATTATCCATTCCCTTTGAAGGCCTCTATTGACTCTGCTTCCACCACACTCAGGCAGTGCATTCCAGATCCTAAACACTCGCTGTGTAAAAATATTTTTCCTCATGTCACTGTTGCTTCCTTTACCAATTACCTTAAATCAATCTGCTCTGGTTCTCTATCCTTCCACTAATGGAAACAGTTTCTCCCCATCTACTGTCCAGAACTCGCTTGACTTTGAACACTTTTACCCGACCCCCCTTTAAATCTTCTCTTCTCCAGGAGAACAATCCCAGCTTCTCCAAACTATCAACGTAACTGAAATTCCTCATCCCTGGGACCATTCTTGCAAATTTTTCTGCACACTGCATAATGCCTTAACATCCTTCCGAAAGTGCACAAGTGCACTGGACACAATCCAGTAAAGGCCGAACTGGTGTTTTATAGATATATTATAATTTTCTTGCTTATGTACTCTATGCCCCTATTTATAAAGCCCAGGATCCCATATGCTTTGTTAGCCACTTTCTCAACCTGCCCTACAACCTTCAATGATTTGTGCACATATACCCCAAGGTCCCTCTTCTCCTGCACCCTCTTTAGAATTATATCCTTTAATTTATGTTGCCTCGCCTCATCCTTCCTACCAAAATGAAAAATTTCACACTTTAATCTGCCCATTCCATCAGCCTATGTCCTCTTGAAATTTATCACCATCCTTCTCAGTTCACAGTACTTTCAAGTTTGTGTCATCCACAAATTTTAACATTGTGCACCCCAGTCTAGAAGCCTTCAAAAGAGAAAGGACAATTATTGGAAGAGAAAATTTGCAGGTGTTTAGCGAAAAGGCAGGGGAGCAGGACTAGGGGAGCTGTTCTTGCAGAGAGCCAGTACAGACGTGATGGGCCAAATGGCCGTCTCCTGCACTGTAGCCATTCTATGATTTTGGTGCTGTTTGCCACAATTTACAGCATAAACAGTCACAACTGCAGGTTTACTACCATTCTGATAAGATGGTTTGGGCCTTTTCCCTTCCTCCTGCCACTCCCTCACCTCATTTGAGAGAGACAGTGGTGTAGAGGTAATGTCACTGAACTAGTAATCCAGAGGCCCAGCTAATGCCCTGGGGACAGGTTCAAATCCTAACACAGAAACTGGTGGAATTAAAATTCAATTAATAAATAACAATCTGGAATTGAAAGCTAATCTCAGTAATGGCACCTTTAAACTATCAACTGTTGTAAAAATCCACCTGGAAGGAAATCTGTTGCCTCCACCTGGTCTGACCTACATATTGATTCCAGCAACGTGGTTGAATCTTAACTACCATCTGAAATGGCCTAATGAGCCACTCAGTTGTCAAGGGCAATTAGGGATGGGCAACAACTGCTGGCCTTGCTGGTGGCACCCACATCCCACGAAAGAATAAAAAGTTTATATAGATCAAGAAAAGCAGGGGTCCCCACACCAACCCCTGGGGAAACCCACTGTATACCTTCCTCCAGTCCGTAAAATAACTGTTCACAACTACCGTTTCCTGTCACTCAGTAAATTTTGTATTTCTGCTCCGACTGTCCTGTTTATGCCATGGGCTTTGCTGGCAAGCCTGTTATGTGGCACTTTACCAAATGCCTTTTGGATGTCCATGTTAACTACAATCAATTGCATTATGCCCATTAACCCTGTTATTTCACGAAAAAATAAACCCAAGCATGTTAAACACAATTTGCCTTTAAAGTGTGCTGGCTTTCCTTAATTAATCCACATTTCTCTAAGTGACTATTAATTGTGCCTCAATTATTGTTTCTAAAAGCTTTCCCACCAGAGGTTAAACTGACTGGTCTGTAGTTGCTGGGCTTGTCCTTGCATCTTTTAAGAAGGGTGTAACATTTGGAATGCTCCAGTCCTCTGGCACCCTACCTGTATCCAATTGACAGTGCGTCCGCAATTTCCATCCTTACTTCCCCAAGTACTTTTGGGTGCATCTCATCCAGTCCTGGTGACTTAACTTGAAGTGCAGTCAGCCTAATAGCTTCTCCATCAATTTTTAGCCCATCCACTGTCTCAACTACCTCCTCATTCACCATGACTCGGGCAGCATCTTCACCTACATGCTTTCCTACAGAAGGAAAACAGAGTCAACATTCGCGCCACAGAGGTGGTGGGCAAGGACCATCTCCAACAAGAGAGAATCTAACCATCTCTCCTTGACATTCAAAAGGATTACCATTGCCGAATCCCCCATCATCCTCCTCCTAGGGGGTTTCCATTGACCAGGCATATAAATACTGTGGCTACAATAGCAGATCAGAGGTTGAGAATTCTACAGGAGTGTAATACACACCTGACTCCCCAAAACCTGTCCATCTGCAAGTCAGGAGCGTGATGGGATACACACCATTTGCCTGGATGAGTGCAGCTCCAACAACACAAGCAGCTCGACACCATCCAGGAAAAAGCAGCCTGCTTGATTGGCACCCCATGCACGACATTAAACATGCACTCCCTCCACCATAGCGCAGTGGCAGCAGTGTGCACCACATAACAGATGCACTGCAGCAATTCACCAAGCCTCCTTTGAAAGTACCTTCCAAATCTGCAACCTCTACCACCTAGAAGGTCAAGGGGAGCAGATGCGTGGGAACACCAACACCTGCAAGTTCCCCTCCAAGCCACATATCATCCTGACTTGGAACTATCTCAACATTCCTTCACTGTCACTGGGTCAAAAACCCAGAACCTCCTTAACAGTACTGTGGGTATAGCTACATCAGATGGAATTCAGCAGTTCAAGAAGAAAGCTCACCACCACCACCTCAAGGGCAATTAGGGATGGCAACAAATGCTGGTTTTGCCAGTGACACTCACATCCCATGAAAGAATAAAAAGACTGTTTCCAACACACCCGTAAGCAACTGGTTTAAAAGCTGCGCTGGTAAAAAGGCCCCAATTCGTTCGCTTGCTGAGAGTGCGAGGCCTGTCAGTACAGTTCTATGGGTGAAATGAGCCAACTGGTGCCTCATGATAGAGTGTGTTAGCAGGTTACTCAACTCTAGGGCATGCGAATGCTCCCAACCAACACCCATTCATTTTGCTACAGATCTCCTGGATAGCAAAAGACTGATCACCAAACATCTCAAAGTGCTTTTAAGCCAATTAAGTACTTTTGAAGTGTAGTCACTGTAGTAATGCAGAAAACACAGCAGCCAATTTACAAACAGCAAGCTTCCACAAACAGCAATGTAACAAAGACCAGATAATTTGTTTGTGATGTTGATTGAGGGATAAATATTGGCCAGGATACCAGTGATAACTCCCCCGCCTGTTTTTCTGTGAAAAGTAGTGCCATGGGATCTTTTATGTTCCCCCAGAGGGAGCAGACAGGGCCTCTGTTTAACTTCTCATCTGAAAGACAGCACCTCAGACAGCACAGTGCTCTTTCATTACTGCATGGAGTGTCAGCTTTGCTTTCTGTGCTTAAGTCCTGGAGTGGGGGTTGAATCCACAACCTTCTGTCAGAGGTGAGAGTGGTACCTGCTTAGCCACATCTAGCACTGGTGACTCTCCTCTCTACATTTCAAAACCAGGGATGCAGAGACTGGTTAGTTTCCTCCATCCTGAGTTAATGTTTGGACATTTTCTTCTTCCAAAGCCCAGTGAAGACCATCAACTTTTTAGAAAGAAGTTGATATTTCACCTGACACTGGGAATCTACTCATCAGTCTGTGCAAACAGGGGGAGGAGTTTCCCCTTGTCTATTTTCTTGCTCTTTTTGTACCAGCACTGAGCTGCGCACAAATGCTGACATCCAACGATCATTTTAAATACCTGGATTACAACTCTGCAATTTGATGTTGCAAGAGTTCTGCTGCCATTGTTATTTAATCCTGGCCTCAGTGAGCTAATCTCTGTACAGGCCAGTGACCATCATTGTAGACCTGAAGCATCTTCAGCAATCTGGGTGGATCCACTGTCAAAATGACAATGCAACTTTCTTTGCAACAACTGTATTCATTTCAGCTATGGTGGAATTTGTTCAATCACTGATACTAAAACTGGCAGGAATTTCACAGTGATAATTCACTTCCATTGGAAATATAAATTGGGTACAAAATTACAACACTACAAACCTCTATAGAATTATAGGTCAAATTGAGTCTCACTGTATGGAACTTACAAACAAAAGTAAAATTTTGCTGCAAGTCATTAAAGATAGTTTCCTGGATGTTTAGTATTAATTTTGGTTCACAAAAGCTTCGCTAAATGCAGAAAATACTTGAATAGCATGTAACTTGAAATGCATACACGTACCGAATGGGATCAAGCATTACTTAATGGAGTAGACCACTATATGAAAACAATATTCAAACCTAACATGTAGGCCTTTCTTCACTGACACACTGCTTCACTCACAGCAACCACTGTCCTCTTCAGGATGAAATGTGATCACCAATCCCACATAATGGAATCTTAGCTAGCAAGCTTGGAGCATCTACTGGACTGCCATCATCCACTGATATAGTCAATTGGGTTAGTGGTAGTTCTTATTGTTCCCAAAGCCATACTGGGATTCTGTAACTACTGACTTCTCCAAATGGAGGTAATGGAGTCATCTTGAATCAGTCACTGTGCACTCCAGTTCTTAAATTTTGAGAACCACTACTGTAAAAAAAAAGCTAAAAACTCAGTGCTGGCAATAACAGCTCTGCTATTCTTGGAAAAGCTAATGGTCTGGGTGGAGCTGGATATATGTGTTGAAATGCTCCACCTGAAGTACAAAACTCTGTTCAGAGGTCACCAAGCTTGAAATGGTTTTCCTGCAGTATTTCATTTCAGGCCTCCCTCCAGCATTATGTATTTTAAAAAAAACAAAGTTCATAAACTTGGCATGTTGCTGCCTTCCTCTCCCCTCCTCCTCCTCTTTCCAGATTATGTTGCAAAATACCAGGGAGGGGTTGGGGAGGGGGGAGGCGGTGTGAGATGGCATAATTGGAAATATCCTAAATTGAGACAATTAGAGGTAAACAAGAGCGGTCCGTTTTTGTTTTGATGTTAGAAGATAGTGCTAGAAACTGGATTTCTCTGGCGTCGTGAAATGAAGACACTGAAAAAAATGATTAAATGACAATTTAGGAAAGGATTAGATTTTTTTTCATGTTGAAGCTGTAGTTGCAATGAATTACCCTTCCTAAAACAGCTTACTTCCTCTGTGACAGACAAGATTGAATGGGAGAAATTTAAAACAGACTGAACTTAGATTGGGATAGATGCCAGATTCAATGGGAGATTCAGCACAAAGTTCTTCCACAAGAGCGTGGTGAGGTGCAGGAACACATCACTGAAAGTTAAGTGATTGAAGCAGAGATCATGCCCCAGTATTTACAAGGAAGTGGGGAAGTCAGAAATAGCCCAGGAATGGAAATCGTGGCAAGACCTGGGAATGGAGATCTTACCAAGTGTAATAGCAGGACCTCATTTTAAACTTTTCCTAATTTAATCTTCTGCCCGGCAGCTAGAGGGTACAGCCTCGAGAATGGTCCCCAGGGTGGGGGCGGTTTCTGGGATTATGGAATGGTGGAAAAAAAGACTCCCTTCTTGCTTCCCCCACCACTACCCCCCTTCCCCATCTATAACTTGAAATTCCAATGTTTCCTTGGCAACATCTTCAGGAAAGCCCTGTGGGGATGGGTGTAAATGGGAGGAGGTTGCTTTCATTCGTCTTCTCCAAAGAATCAAATGGGAATGAGACATAAAAATGGATTTCAGCCAGCCTTTTTTAAAAAAAAACTTGTAGCTTTATCATCTCTCTTTTTAGTCTAATTCGAAACTACTGTGTATACCAATACACACCTCCTACCAAGATAGTGGCTTGCCTTTACTGCACTGCTGTTTGAAGTTAGGAGGTGGCCCCAGGAGCCCTCCTACACAAATGCTTGAAAACCGCTTAACTAGAATGATTAAATGTTATAAATGCTACTGGAGCACTTACAGTCCTCGATTTTGAGAGCACTTTTGACAATGCAACTTGGAAACAAAATATTTCCACAAATGAAGATTCAGATGCAGCACTGGACTCAAGATACAAATGACACCAACCACCCTGTTTTACTACAATACTGGTAGCCATGCTTGCATTCGGAGAATATTGATCAATTCGTGGGTGGCAAGAGTTAAGGCAGGTGTTTGGTCAGCTGCTCATTGCTCAATGACACAAGTTGCTGTCACAGATTGAATCATTGGTCCAAAACTACATGCTAGGGATGCAAGCTAGTGTAGCTTCAATATAATTTGTTAATTTTTGTAATTTAATATTGAACAAAATTTGATAAAAGCAGAATACTGCAGATGCTGGAAATCTGAAACAAAAACAAAAAGTGCTGGAAATAATCAGGTCAAGCCGCATCTGTGGCGAGAGAAGCAAAGTTAATGCTTCAGGTCTGTGACTTTTCATCAGAACTGGCAAAGGTTAGAAAAGAATTAGGTTTTAAGCAAGTGAAGGGGAGGTGGGGTGGGGGAAAAGAACAAAAGGGAAGGTGTTTGATAGGGCAGGAGAGATTAAACAACAAAGCTGTCCTGGGACAAAGGCAAAGAGAGTGTGTTAATGCTCGTGGTGAAAGACAAAAGTATTAATCCAGAGAGTGTTAATAGCAGAAAAATGAGCAGCTCTGACTACGTGAAAAGCAGGCACATGGTTAAAAAATAAATTTGAAAAAGGCCAGTCATGCTCTGAAGTTATTAAGCTCAATGTTCAGTCCGCAAGGCTGTAGAGTGCCTAAAATCGAAAGATCAGGTGCTGCTCCTCGAGCTTGCGTCGATGTTCACTGGAACAGGCCAAAGACACAAATATGGGCATGACAGAAGAGGGAGGGGGGGGGCGGGTGTGTGTGTGGGGTGAGTGTTGAAATGGCAAGCAACTAGAAGCTCAGGATCATGCTTTCAGACTGAGCGAAGCTGTTCAGCAAAGCAGTCACCCAATCTGCGTTTGGTCTCCCCAGTGTAGAGGAGCAAATACAGTATATTAAATTGAAAGTAGTACAAGCAAATCGCTGCTTCACCTGAAAAGGAGTGTTTGGGGCCTTGGATAGTGAGGAGAGAGGAGGTAAAAGGGCAGGTATTACACCTCCTGCAATTGCATGGGAAGGTGCTTTGAGAAGGGGACAAGGTGTCAGGGGTAATGGAGGAGTGGACCAGGGTGTCACTGAGGGAACGATCCCTTCGGACTTCCGACAGGGGAGGGGGAAGATAAGATGCGTTTGATGGTGGCATCACGCTGGAGGTGGCAGAAATGGCAGAGGATGATCCTCTGGATGTGGAGGCTGGTGGGGTGGAAAGTGAGAACAAGGGGAACCCTGTCACAGTTCTGGGAGGGATGGGAAGGTGCAAGGGCAGAAGTGCGGGAAATGGGCCGGACATGGCTGAAGGCCCTGTCAACCACAGTTGGGGGGAGGGGGTGGTTGCTGGTGGTGGGAGAATCCTCAGTTGAGGAAAAAAGGAAGACATATCAAAAAAGGTGCTGTTGTGGAAGGTTGCATCATCAGAGCAGATGCGAAGACAGACAAACTGGGAGAATGGAATTGAATGGAGTCCTTACAGGAGGCAGGGTGTGAAGAAGTGTAGTTGAGGTAGCTGTGGGAGTTGATGGGCTTATAAATGATTAGTGGACAGTCTATCCCCAGGGACGGAGACAGAAGTCAAGGAAGGGAAGTGTCAGAGATAGACCATGTAAAAGGTGAGAGAAGGGTGGAAATTGGAAGCAAAGTTGATAAACTTTTCCAGTTCAGGGCAGGAGCAGGAAACGGCATTGATACAGTCATCAACATACTGGAAAAAAAAAAGAGTGGGAGGTCCAACCCCCCCCCCCCCCCCCCGCGGAGTGCGACTGGAACAAGGAATGTTGGACATATCCCACAGAACGACAGGGATAATTCAGACCCATGTGGGTACCCATAGCAACACCTTTGACCTGAAGGAAGTGAGTGGAGTTGAAAGAGAAGTTCTTCAATGTGAGAACAAGTTCAGCCAGGTGGAGGAGGGTGGTGGTGGATGGGGACTTGCTGGGGCTCTGTTCAAGGCAGTTTACATTGCCTGTATTAACAGCAGGCACAAAGCACTTCTGCTGTCACACTATAAAGCAGGCAAATTCTATATCCCCAATGCTCATTTGACTAAAACACTTTGTATGTCCGCAATGGGAGGACAGAGATGTGAAAAACTAAGGTGAGAGGAGTACAAACTACCTATCCCCTCCAGCACAGCAATCCAGAACATTTCTCAGTGCCAGAATACAACAGATGAAACTTCTACTACATCAGTTGCAGCTCATTGCCTCATCGCATCTTCACGCTCTTACCTGCCATAAAACTACACTTGTTCTGGCTCAGTGCATCTGGCAAGGTCAGTAGCATCACCAGGACTCAAACAAGTGGTCAGGGACAGGAGGGGAAGATGGTAGATGGTTTGTAACCTACCATCTCAGTTGCATACTGAGTTAATGTCACTATAATCCCACTTCCACATCATTGCTTTTGAACAACCAGTGCTAGTGTGCAAGCGATTGAGGCATGGCCAGATTGCCTCCACTTCAGAGACTTCAGCTGGGAGATGCTCATCAGGTCAGATATCTAGACGACATGCCTTATTCTGTAGACATTCGACTCGGAGAATGAACACCTGGAGAAAGAGTTGACCAAGTGTAAAAAGATGCACCTTGACTAGACCACTGAGCAGGATTAGATTGTTGGTCTCTTTCTGCTCCATATATCTGGAGGTACAATACCCGACAGTAGGCAAAATCATCTACCATGGTAGACTACGGTCATGGCAGAGGGCATTAAGAATGAAGTTCAATTTCTTTGAATGGGTCAGTGTTCCCACTCCAGCAAGAATGTTCAGCAACAGAAAGAGTGCCAGAGCTGTAGTCCCAAGTGACTGAATGCATTTCCCACAAGCTTGTCTCATCTGTTGGTGGTTAAAACCTATATTACTTAGATGCAGAAGATTAACAGCAATTTTGGACCAACTTCAGGAGGGCAATCTTTACTTCTTCAATGCAATGTTACTCCAGGCCCAGAGAGAATATATCTTAAAATCTTCATGGAATTAGAGGAAATTAGTGCTGCTATTTTTCCAGAGTTCCATTACGAATGGCAAATGTAGTTCAGATATTCAAAAGGAGCAAAGTTGATTACAAGCAGCCCAAGATTCAGTGGGAAATGTTCCATTTGTCCATTTTACAGGATGCTATAGAAAGGAGCATTTAAAGAATCAAATATCTTATCATGCAAACTGCTCCATTTTAGAAGTAATAGTTCATGCCTTATAAAAGATATTGGAATTCAGGTGGGTAACTAACCTAACTGGTAAAAATACAGCTTTCAGATTTGCTTAAAAGGCTCCAATCAATTGAGGAAAATGAAAATCGAAGATGCTAGAGATTGAGATAGGAGAGGTTAAATTTGTTGGCCTCTTCCTTTTTGATGATTCAGTAAGCAAGAAGGAAAATGGAAGAAAGCTGCAAGTCTGACTGTTTTTCTCTTTCCACAGATGCTGACAGAGTTGACGCTACAGGTCAGTAATCCTTCAGGTTCGGACAAAGGGACACCAACCTGAAATCTTTGTCTCTCCACAGATGCTGACAGACCTGCTGAGAGTTTCCAACATTTTGTGTTTTTGTTTCAGGTTGCCAGCATCTGCAGTATTTTGCTCTTGTAAGCCCGTTTGTTCTGTTGGTAAGATAACTATGGCACTAGAGGAAAAAGAAAATTTCACAGCAATATACGATATTGATAGAAAAATGCTCAATGGCAGACATTCGTTTCTTACCAAGAAGTTGACTGTACAGCATCCTATAAACCAATAAACCAATACACTGCTGTATGCAAAATCATCTCCTCCAACTATTGCAAGGATCCTGTAGTGCAAAATATAGATTATATTTCTCAACATCCACTTGCCTGAACACTGCCACACTCAAACTTCCCCTGAAACAAGCAACGTTACTGACCAATGCAGGGGGGATAAAACACTAACTCCCAATAGCAGGGAGACCAAAAATAGAGCCGTGAGATATAATCAAATCAATCTAATAGGGAATTCAGGAGAAATGTCTTTGCCAGAGAGTAATAAGAACGTGAGACTCGCTACCAAAGGGGGAAGTGGAGGTGACCAGCATAGACGCAATTAAGGGGAAGCTGGATAAACAAAAGAGAGATAGGAAGAAGGCAAAGCAGGAGCACGGTCCTGTGGAGCATCAATATCTGCCTAGACCTGTTGGACTACTATGTAGAACTCTCAGAAAATCAGGTGGTCACAAGCCAGAAACATGTACATTACTTGTTTAATTCCATATAGTTTGTCCCATTTACTCAACACTTTAGAAAACCATGCCCACTAAGTGCAGTCCATTACCTGGTACTGGACTGGCAGATGGCACTAACCTTACTGCCCATTTCCCAGACATCAAATGCTGGACCAACCAAAATTTCTCAGCTCTGAGGCAGCAAAAGCAAAGCATCTTTCTATGCTTGTTGGCACCTGGACTGGGCACCACAGGGTAGAGAATGCCTTACTGATAGACACATTATAATCTGTTACTTGAATGCTGTTACTGCAATTAAGCATAGTTATAATATTTTTGGTACCCATGGGAATTTGCCATAATTTTTTATTTCCACGTGGTGACAGAGGCAACTCTCGTCACCCTTACAGGTCAACCAAAACAAGGCCCACCCTTGGTCCCCAGCTCCCCCGAAATGCTCTCACCCGCTTCCCAGGAGGTAGGAAATACCTCGATGGCCAGGACAATGACTCAGAACACCAAACCCGTCAGCAGCTACTGTGAACAACTGAAACGGCCTACATTAATCTGATGCATTCCCAAATCATTGAGTTTGATTTTTTTTTGGGGGGGGCATAAATTATAAAATTAAAAACTTTTTAGTAGCTGTACAGTACAAGAACCTACTCATTAATATCACAGTATCAGTATTTCTGAATCTTAAGTGTAGACTGCTTGCTCACACCCATGAAACTCAAACAGCCCAAAGCACCACTACTGTGAAAGTCAGTAAACCCCATGGTTGACATTCCCTAATAATTCCTTCTGCAGTCTATTGCCAAACGTACTGCATCCTTACTGGCTTCTTGGCAGACACCAAGGCAACTGCTTCAAAAGGGGCCTTTCTTTGAAGAGAGTACTGCTGACAGCATTTCCCTTTCAATTAAAAAGGCAAAGGAAAGCTAAGAAATACATACCCCAATAAAACAGTTTGATCTTACACTGCATTACCTGAACACATGAATCTGTTTCTTCATACAGAATTTCTTGGATAGCACAAATTCACGTTACCCATTTCACACCTAGTTTAGAAAGTTTTAATATTGAAAACTGGTGCCATGCAGCTGACAACATTCCGCTTGATTATCCAAAGGCAAATTTAGAAAAAAAACTTTAAAACAAGGGCAGCCCCACACCAGGAGTGTACTGCTATATCACTGCAACAGAGGGTAAAAGATTTTATTCCATCCTCCTTCATACCTTCAGCTCAAACAATTTTGTTCACTGTCAACGACCCCACTCTGCAGAAGGAACACATTGAAAAAAATACCTGAAGGTGGTAATCACCTACGGAGCCATAGCCCAGAAGGACCCAAGCTCTGGAATTCCCTCACCTGCTGGTGTGTATAAAAGGCAGCAGCCTCTATGCAGTCGCATTGCCTCCACTCTGTTGCGACAAGTGACAAACTACTCTCATTTGTATTTTGGGGCTGAAAAGACTAAGGGCAGTGGTTAGGCATTTCTTCGCACTGTGTTCAGTCTAAATCACCTTTTTACGTTAATTTTCTGTATTCTTACTAAACTATGGTTGAATCTAATTGCTTCAAATGTGAAACCATTCTCTGGAAAGATCTGGAGAATGTTATCTGGAACAGTACACATAGTTCAGACAGTTTTAACAAAAGAGATAACAAAAATTCAGTTCATTTTAGATGACTGCTGTTGAGAGATAGCTAAACCACGTCAACACCAGGAAAAAAAAACTCAAAGACTAGGAGCGCAGGCTTCTTTTGGGAGGAGGCCATTAGTCTGCCCCAACTAAACAACGGGAAGACCAAATCCATCATCTTCGGTTCTCACCACAAATGCCATTCCCTAGACACCAGCTCCACCCCTCTCACTGGCAACTGTCTGATACTTACAGCATAGAAGGAGGCCATTCTGCCCATCGTGTCCATGCCAGCACTCTGTGGAGCAATCCAGGCAGTCCCATACCCTCGTTTGATCCCCGTAGTCCTGCAAGCTTATTTCCTTCAAGTGGTCATCCAATTTCCTTTTGAAATTATTGATAGTCTCCACTTCCACCACACTTGTGGGCAGCGAGTTCCAGGTCATTACCACTTGCTGCGTAAAAGAGTTCTTTGTCACATTCCCCCTGCAGCTCTTCCCCAAAATCTTCAATCCATGTCCTCTAGTCTTTGTACCAGTTAATGGTAACAGTTTTTCCTTGTTTAACTTATCTAAGCCTGTCATAATCTAGTTTGCAATCTTAGTATCGTATTTGACCCAGAGAAAAGCTTCCAAATACATATCCACACCATCGCTAAAGCCCCCAACTTCCAGCTCCCCAGACTCCACTCCAGCTCATCTGCTGCTGAAACTTTCATCCATACCTTTGTTACCTCTAGACTTGAGTATCCCTGGCCAACCTCCCATCTTACACCCGACACAAACCGGAGCTCAGCCAAAACTCTGCAGCCCATGTCCAAACTTGCACCAAGCCCTGTTCATCCATCATCTGCTGTGCTCACTGACAGTTTGGCTCCCAGTACAGTAATGGCTCAATTTTAAAATGCTCATCTTTGTTTTCAAATTCTTCCATGGTCTCACCCTTTCCTGTCTCCAAGATTTATGGACTCCTCGAATTCTGGCCTCTTGTACGTCCCCAATTGTAAGTCACTCCTCCACTGCCTAGGCCCAAGGTCTGGAATTCTTTCCCTGAACCACCATGCCTCAACCTGTTCCTCTCGCTCTACCTTTAAGATGCTCCTTAAAATCTATTTCTGACTAAGCTTTCAGTCATCTGCCCTAATTCCTCATGACTCAATGTCAAATTTTGTTTGAGAATACTCCTGTGAAGCACCTTGGATTTTTTTTTTACTGCATTAAAAGGTGGTATATAAATGTAAGCTGCTGTTGTTGCTTCTTCCCCACAGGCATGACACCCAAGGCACTGCCCTCCACACCATTCATCTCCAGGCCTCCTTCCAGAAGAAGGTGACAACTGTCTGGGAAATTATTGAAATTAGGCACTGTAGCACATTCCAGGACTCAGGACATTACTTTCTACATGTCATTCCCCGAAAGGCAGGCTTTGGATCATACCTTAACGGCAGCTGAAGGTAGATTCCAATACCTTCTCAGCAATGTGTGGCAGTGTCTGGAGCACAATACTTAGTATGGAGCAGGATATGGTCACCTACAACCACTCGCCCACTAAAATCTCTACCTGTAATCATTAGGAGTCACGATAACCCTTGTCCTAGCACCTGTTTTGAATGGGCCTGGAAACACAAAAAATAAAAAAATCAGGCCACTTATAAACGAACACCCAGACTAAGCTGCACAATTGGCAGGGCAGTTATCCCATTTAGACCCCCTAGCTCCCTATTAAAAGGTTTTATATTTTTAAAAAATGATTTTCATTTCTCTGAACACACTAAACTTGCACCCAATTAAAGCAATACCTGGGACACAGAACAGAGGCCACACTAACTGGCTCTCAGTTACAAGATCACTTATCAATAGGATAAGTTAACCAATCATGCAAGTTCTGCAACATATGTGCAAAGAAAAGCAAGAGTAATGTGCATGTACAGTGAAACCCCACTGCTATCAGACACAGGGCATAGAGCTCCAATTCAGGGACCCTGTACAGTGAACTACACTACTGTATGGCATAGGGCACAGAGCTCCAACCCAGGTGTTACAATGAGGCCTGGTTGGTGATAAATCTGTACATTAAAACCCCACTAGGATGTTTGGGTGGGGGGAGAGGATGGAGAACATGAGCCACAGAAGATAATGTGCATGAACTTTATATAACTGGTATTTGAAATACCCAATAAAAGGAGGGAAAGAACATGAAACAGATGATGGCTCGCTGGTGAATTTACATCCAGTTCCCTTGTGGACTATACCTGGTCTGTAGAAGGAGACAACCTTTTCTTAAAGCTTCACCTACCTCACTCTAGCACACCTGCTGGTAAGTCAAGCAACAGCTCAGAACACCATTTTCAATACTTCAGGTCATGGACAGTAGTGTGCATTTTTGTGAGGAAAGGATGGAAGTGGGTGTGAGAAACCAAGTGTCACAAAAAAAAATGATCAGAGACCAATATTTCCGAGGTCAGAAACAGACAAGAGATCGAGGTCCTGGACAAAACAAAGATTGGGGACTCTTTTGAAGAGATCGCCAAGTATACCCTTTGTCCAGCAAGACAGAGCTGGTGTGTTGCACTGCAGTTGAATCATGCTCTAATGCAACTCAATACCCAGACACAAGCTTTCTGCTAACAAAGGACTCTTCTTTGGACTGCTATATTGATCAGTCACACCATTCCTAAGCTAACAAGAGCCAAATAATTTCTCCTCACGCATTCTGCATTTAAAAGCTCTTCAGCCAGGACAGAGCTGATACAAGCAGAGGAATGTTGGTGCTAGAGTGAAATGTCACTTCCATTTGCAATTAAGAGTCATCATAAAGCACTCCCATGTCCAGGGTAGCAGTTTTTTTTTTAATCCATTGGATGTGGGCATCAGCGGCAAAGACAGCATTTATCGCCTTCGGGAAGATGGTGGTGAGCTGCTTTCTTGAAATGCTACAACTTGTGTGGATTGTAGCTTTTCGTAGTGGTTTTGACAACCAAGTGGCTTGCTAGGCAACTTCAGAGGATAGTTAAGAGCCAACCACATTGCTGTGGGGCTAAAGTCACATATGCCAGACTGGATAAGGATGGTTGGTATCCTTCCCTAAAGGATATTAGTGAACCAGTTGGGTTTTCACAACAATCTGGTAGTATCATGGTCACCTTCACTGACGCAAGCTTTTGTTTCCAGATATATTTTCATTAACTGAATTTAAATTCCCCAACTGCTATAGTGGGATTTGAACTCCAGTAATGTAACCACAATAGTACCGTACCCAATAGATTTAGGATACATTTCCCCCACATTATGACTGTGATGGCAGTCAGAATTGCTGCTCATTTAATTTCCCCCCAGAAACGCCAAACATTTCATGGTTTGTACAGTGTCAATCTAGTCCATGTTAGTATCATGCCAGGTCTTACTTGAAATTGAGAGAGCAAGAGATTTCAATGCTGTGAGCTTGACAGAAGATAGGACCTGTATCAAAGGAGATCAACAATGAAGGGAAACAACGGAGACAGTCGAAGGTAGGGGCAAGAGCAGCAGAAGAGGGAGGAGTGGACAAAAATAATGATTTGCCATTGTACATTTCAGAGACCAGTTAGAGGGTGGTTTAAGAGAGACAGAGAACAGATTGACAAATATCAGGTAGACTGTCATGGTGTAGAGGTTACCAGATTACCAAAGAGGATCCAAGCTAGAACCAAACTTGCATACTTGTTGCTGAGAGGCCAACATTAATTCAAAAATCTTGAATCTATAATTCAGGAATTCTAAAAAAAAAAAAACCAGTAGATTCCTCTTTTACTTTTCACAATCTGTAGTAGCTTCAAACAATGTAATCTGAAATTAAATGAACAGCAATTCTAACTGCCATTGCATAGTCACAATGTGAGGAAATATATCGTAAACCTATTGGGTACGGTCGTATTGTCGTTACATTATTAGAGTTCAAATCTCACCATGGCAGTTGGGGAATTTAATTTTATCTGGGTTCCAATAGCTGAGATGCTGTATGTGCAATGCCTATTCTGGGGGAGTATTGCGATTACTGTGGACACTGACCTTGCTCTAACAGGAGTGTTATTGATGATGCAGTTAAAGCATAAACATCCTATGTTAGTAAAAATTACTGCAGATGTGAAACAATTCAATGATTTCAGTTTTCTTAAAAGATGTTTATTTAACCAAATTATTGGCTATTTTATCTGCTGTTGAGACCATTGAAGGAGAAAATGGTTACCCTGAAAACAAAAAAAAAACTCCAACATGTGCATTAAGTGCGTCAGGTTGCCAATTCAGACAAATGCCCCAACCAGTGCAACCCTGGTTCCAGGCGCAGAATGCTCCCTTCGGACACAATCTAATTGTAACGTTCAAGTAGCTGTATTGGCATTTCACACACACCATCGCACTGCTGAAATCCTATTGTTGCGTATTTTAAAGAGACCATGAAATGTGCAGTATTCACAGCAGCAAGCACATTAAACTTAGTTGCTTCATGCATGACATCCAAAGAAGATAAACCTGCCAGCACCCTCTCTTGGCTGTGCTTGATGATGATTAATGCAGCCTTGCCAATGTCAGCAGCAAAAGAGAACAAATAAATGGAGCCAGAAAAACTTCATAGATCAGCTTAGTCAAATACATGAGTGTCGTTTCAGGGTATGCAGCACAGACTATTGGATAGGGCTGGGAGAGATAGATCTCTGACTTACCAAGCCAGCAGCATAGCCTTGATAGTGGATAATAAGGGCTCTAGATTATAACAGAAGGTTTCTCTAATGTGATAAATGCATGACCTCCTTCTACCCT
Organism: Heterodontus francisci; assembly: GCF_036365525.1. Lineage (NCBI taxonomy): Eukaryota > Metazoa > Chordata > Chondrichthyes > Heterodontiformes > Heterodontidae > Heterodontus > Heterodontus francisci. The sequence goes on from NC_090394.1 coordinate 44,791,028, forward strand.
AGACATTTTGGCAATCCTTTTCCTACTTTATGCAGATTACACTCAATCTACCAACAAAAGCATCCAAGCACACAAACTAATGCAGCCAGAGTGAAAATGGGGCAGGACTCTCCCGGGGACTGTTGTCATTTGCCACTCACCTCTCCCTTTTTCCCCACCTCCCCTGTTAAACTAGACAGGCATTCCTCTCTAATAACCTCACTGTGATCTGGTTAGTTACTATGACAAGTGTTGCTGGCCACACACCCAAGATTGTCTCTGGGTCACATTTACAAGTAACAGCCTTCATGGAGTGCATGCTACTTTTTCACTGCTATGGGAAAGAAGTGTCCTGAGGAAAGGACAGAAGTTCATGTTGAAGCAACTAATCATGTGCTGTTACATCCTTCCAATGATTAACACGCCGAGCATCTTGCCACAAGAAGAATACTGGCCACCTGATGTGACAGTTAACCATCAAAATACAGTATATATTGAAAAAAAGCAAAACAGTCAACTCTCACAGGAAGCTGTGTTAGCCAGTCATGCACTTTTACATCTGCTGCAACAAGACTCTTGCATTAAATGAGGGAACTGTAAACATCAAAACTCATCTATCCCACCCTTATTTTGCCATTTTAGAGGTGCAAAACATTCTTACGACGCACCCCAAGAGATCCTATGATCAGCTTTACTTAATATTTTACATAGAATGAAGATAGGGGAAAATCTAGGTGAAAATCAAGGAAAAATTGGAAAGACTTTGCTGCTATAAGGTACTTACAACTTTGAGCAAAGAACCTGATTACATTAGAGCTCTCAAACGCTATGACCCAAGAACAAAATATTAATGTCTTTTTGAAAAGTTTAGTTTTCAAAAGCCTTACCAAATTCCAATCCCATCCATTGAGAAAGCATTGCAATTTTTCTTTGCTTTTTAAACATCAGTTTGCAACCTAGCAAAAGCAAATATAAAATGAAATGGCAACAAAACCCTTAAAAAATTTTTCAAATGCTCCATTCTGTCATTTCCCATAAGTAAAAGCCTGTTGTCATGGTAACAGAGTCAGATCACCACGCATGCATCCCAGTTGGTTAAGTGGTTACCCTGGCTGACAAAGCTTACTGCAATTTCAGCCTACTCTAACAGCTGCTGCTTAATGAGGGGCTTCAACAAGTGTTCAAAGCTTACCTTTATTTGAGTCAGCAACAACAAATGCAGGGATTTTTTTTTTAAAAAAAGGATACATTTTCACAGCTCCAGATTTGGTTGCGATGGCCATGAGCTGTAGTTTTGGGTCATGTGCCAAAGAGCTGGGCTGATTTGGAAACCCATGTTCCACTGTCTGCAAGGAAGAAAGAAAGTGCATTTATGATTTATCCAACATTACAGCAAAGTCTTACAACAATTTGTACTTACAGAGCGCCTTTATTTTAGTAAAACACCCCAAGGTGCTTCACAGGAGCATTATCAAACAAACTACGACACCAAGCCACATAAGGCAATATTAGGGCAGATTACCAAAGGCTTGGTCAAACAGCCAAGTTTTAAGGAATGTCTTAAAAGGAGGAGAGGAGTAGAGAGGCAAAGAGGTTAGGGAGGGAATTCCAGAGTTTAGGGCTCATCAGCTGAAGGCACAGCTACAAATGGTGGAGCGAATAAAATTGGGGATACAGAAGAGACCAGAATTGAGGAAGCGCAGAGGTCTTGCTACACAACCTCGAGAGGAATCCAAGTGTTTACACGTTATTTAAAAAAAATTGGTGTTTTATAGTAATAATTTCAATTTAGTGTTGTCATCTCCAAAGTGTCGACTTTCGAAAAGGAACAACAGCCTTTGCTAATCTAATTTGCTAGTAATTACTGTTGCCCAACACAAGAAAGTGCACATCATTCTGTGGCTGTGAAGTATTGAGATATGGACAGATGTGATGAAGCACTATGTAAATGCATATGCTTTCTTTACCTCAGCCTTTTATAAAACGTCAGAAGCTTATTTCCTTCAGTTTTGCCTTCCTCTCAAAACTTTTAGGTCTTTAAGACACAAACCTTAGATCACCAAATCACTTCTCCTTTTGCAAGAATTTTTCATTTTTTCTACACTATGGGTCTCAGCCTTGTAACAATAAAGACCTGCCAGCAGTCATTGTCTGGCGAACTGGGCTCCTACATGCCAAGCTGCCAAAGAGGAGGCTGGTAGAACATGTCATGCAACACATAAAACCTGTACAGGGGATAGATAGACAGAGGCCAGTAAATCAATGCTGTTCAAAAACCAAATTACAAGGACATTCTCCCTCATTTCACTCCTTAGCTGAAAGGACCTAGCCTTTGCTCTCACAGGAAGCAGTGTTAACCAGTCATGCACTTTTGCATCTGCTGCAACAAGGCTCTTGCATTAAATGGGGGAACTGTAATCAAAACTCATCTATCCCACCCTTATTTTGCCATTTTAGAGGTGCAAAACATTCTTACGACGCACCCCAAGAGATCCTCTAATCAGCTTTATTTAATACCTCACTGCGACCAAATTAATAATCTGGTTAAAAAAAAAGTATCCAAAGGCAAGGCTGAGAATTCATTCAGCATTACAACCAGACATCCCATACGCCAACCCTTTCACGCCCCCAACATGCTCCTCCCCCAGCCCCCTTCCCCCATCCTGCTCCTCCCCCCATCCTGCTCCCTCCTCCCTCCCCCCATCCTGCTCCTCCCCCCATCCTGCTCCCTCCTCCCTCCCCCCATCCTGCTCCCCCCCCCATCCTGCTCCCCCCCCATCCTGCTCCCTCCCTCCCCCCCATCCTGCTCCCTCCCCCCATCCTGCTCCCATCCTGCTCCCTCCTCCCATCCTGCTCCCATCCTGCTCCTCCCCCCATCCTGCTCCCTGCTCCCTCCCCCCATCCTGCTCCCTCCTCCCATCCTGCTCCCTCCTCCCATCCTGCTCCCTCCTCCCATCCTGCTCCCTCTTCCCATCCTCCCATCCTGCTCCCTCCTCCCATCCTGCTCCCTCCTCCCATCCTGCTCCCTCTTCCCTCCCCCCCATCCTGCTCCCTCCTCCCATCCTGCTCCCTCTTCCCTCCCCCCCATCCTGCTCCCTACTCCCCATCCTGCTCCCTCCCCCCCCATCCTGCTCCCTCCCCCCCCTCCCCATCCTCCCCCCCCCCATCCTCCCCCTCCCCCCATCCTGCCCCCATCCTGCTCCCTCCTCCCCCTCCCCATCCTCCCCCCCCCCCATCCTCCCCCTCCCCATCCTCATCCTCCCTCCCCCTCCCCATCCTCCCCCTCCCCCTTCCCGCACCTCCCCGCTCCTCCCCAGCCCCCTTCCCCCCATCCCGCTCCTCCCCTGCCCCCTTCCCCCCATCCCGCTCCTCCCCTGCCCCCTTCCCCCCATCCCGCTCCTCCCCTCAGCCCCCCCATATTACGCGTCTCTAGCCCCCCACCTTATTGAAGGCAAAAAGTTCCAATTTGACTTTCTCCCGCTGTGGGTCGTTGCCCGGCCGGCGGAACCGAAACTTCATCATGGTCCCAGGGGCTGGGTGGCGAGTCTCCGAGTCCCGATGGATCGGCTCTGGGTACTGGGTCTCCGGGTCTCGATGGGCCAGCTCTAGATGGCGAGCCTCCAGGTCTCGATGCGCCGGCTCTGGGTGGCAAATCCCCGAGCTTTCCCTTCTCCTCAAACAGCAATGTTTCGGTCCTGCGGCCGCTTCAGATCCTTTTGTGGCGGCTCCGATCCGTTAGCTCCACCTCTGTCCAAACGCACCGCCCATTGGTTCCTCTCCTCTGATTGGCACCAGAAATCGCACCTGAAACCAAATCAGCGACCGGATCCTCCTAGCCCACGTGATCATATAAGCACCTATCGTATGCGGCCGCCTGTTTGAGGGACGTCTAGTGACGCTCCATCTGGGAAATGTGGTTTCCACAGGCCGTTCGGCCCAACAGGGCCCTTCTGGTGCTTATGCTCCACAGGAGGCATCCTCCTATTACTCACTCCCTCATGTGTTCAAGTTTCCCCTTAAATGCATCTATGCTATTCACCTCAAACGATAAATAAAGAGTTTCACATTCTCACCACTCTCTGGGTAAAGAAGTTTCTTCTGAATTTCCTGTTGGATTTATTGGTGACTGTCATATTTCAGACTCCTGGAAAAATCTTCTCTACATCTGCCCTACCAAGTTCATAATCTTGAAGAACTCTATCAGGTCACCCCTCAATCTTATACGTTATAGAGAAAAGAGCCTCAGCTTGTTCAATCTTTCCTGGTATAACCTCTCAGGTTTTGGCATCATTCTAGTAAATCTTTTTTGCACCTTCACTGCCTAAATATTATTTTTATAAAATGCAGACCAGAACCTGTGCACAGTATTCCAAGTGTTAACCAAGGCTATATTTAATATAATATATAATAAAACCAAAATACTGCAGATGCTGGAAATCTGAAATAAAAACAAGGAATGCTGGAAATACTCAGCAGGAGCGGTTAAAAGCGTCAGCATCTGAGAAGCAGAGTTAACGTTTCAGGTCAGTGACCCTTCATCAGAACTGGCAAAGGTTAGAAATGTAATAGGTTTTAAGCAAGTTAAACGGGAGTGGGGCAAGAGATAACAAAAGAGGTGTTGATAGGACAAGGTCACAGAGAATAACTGACCAGAAGGCCATGGAGCAAAGGCAAATGGTGTGTTAACGGTGTGGGGAAAGTCAAAGCGTTAGTACAGAGAGGGCGTTAATTGACAGAAAAATGAACAGCCCTGGCCCCAAGCACAAACATGAAAAAAACAATGGGTAGTTACAGTAGAAACAAACTAAAAAAATTAAAATAAAATAAATAAAAAATAAAAAATAACAAAAAATAAAAATAAAAAGGGGGATCCGTCATGCTTTGAAGTTATTGAACTCAATGTTCAGTCCGGCAGGCAGTAGCGTGCCTAATCGGTAAATGAGGTGCTGCTCCTCGAGCTTGCATTGATGTTCTTTGGAACACTGCAGCAATCCCAGGACAGAGATGTGGGCACGAGAGCAGGGGGGAGTGTTGAAATGGCCAGCAACCGGAAACTCAGGGTAATGCTTTCGGACTGAGCGGAGGTGTTCCGCAAAGCGGTCACCCAATCTGGTTTGGTCTCCCTAATGTAGAGGAGACCACATTGTGAGCAGCGAACACAGTATACTAAATTGAAAGAACATAGAACATAGAACAGTACAGCACAGTACAGGCCCTTCGGCCCACGATGTTCTGCCGAACCTTTAACCTACTCTAAGATCAAACTAACTACCTACCCTTCATTCTACTATCATCCATGTACCTATCCAAGAGTCGCTTAAATGCCCCTAACGTATCTGCTTCTACTACCACCGCTGGCAGCGCATTCCACGCACCCACCACTCTCTGTGTAAAGAACCTACCTCTGACATCTCCCCGAAACCTTCCTCCAATCACCTTAAAATTATGCCCCCTGGTGATAGCCCTTTCCACCCTGGGAAAAAGTCTCTGGCTATCCACTCTATCTATGCCTCTCATCATCTTGTACCCCTCTATCAAGTACAAGTAAATCAGCTTCACCTGAAAGGAATGTTTGGGGCCTTGGTTATATTTAAGTTTGACATAATTTCTCTGCTGTTCAATTCTATCCCTCTCGGCATGAACCACAGTGTCCTGTTTGCTTTTTTATGGTCTTATTAACCTGCATCACTACTTTTAGTGCTCTGTGTACCAAATCCCTCTGTTCCAATACCCTATTTAGACAATGACTTTGCAAGGAGTATGTGGCCCCCTTATGCTTCCTACCAAAATGTACCACATCTCATTTATCTATAATGAAGCTCATTTTCCATTTACACACCCATTCTGCAAGTTTAATATCTTCCTGTATTTTGTTGCAGTCCCCAAATTGGTTTAAAATAAATATTGGCTCAGTCCACACCTTTGATCGCTATCCATGGACCCCTGCTGAAAACAAACACAGCATAGGGCTCAGTTCTGATGTACCAATCTATTGTCAAATAGCCCACCTATACCTGTGGAACCTGCCCCCCCCTCCCCCCCAACAAGGAGTACTACCTCCATCAGGATGTCTTTAGTTAACCCCTCCAATTTCCTCCCTTTCTCTGCTTAAAGCACCTTACCCATGCTCTGAAATTGGTCCTTCACATTGGCAGCTCCGCAGTACCTTGCCCAACTAGCCACTCAAATGTGACCCTCCGCACTGATGGTCAGCATGCTATTTGACTGGGGCATTATCAAGTGGGCCAGACGAGCTCCCTTTCCAGTTCTGATTGAGGGTCATTTACTCAAGTCACTAACCTGTCCTTTCTCTGTTCACTTGATGGCCTGCTGCATATTTTGAGCTCGTTCTGGTTCTATCTGAATATTTGGGGCTTTTATTCCCATTCCTGGACAGCTGTTTTCCAGCCTGTGACCCACTCAGAACTGAGCCATCAGTGATCTCACTGTAAGATGTGGTTTCAGATTATCTCAGAGTGGCAGACTGTTGACAAATGGAATGGTGGCTGGTTCACAACACAGGCTGATTCACTATAATCGTCAACACTCTCAGGATAATTACTCGCTGATACGTGTTGCATATAGGAACTGCAGAGGTATTTAGCACAAAACCAACTGATGCATACAAACCATAAAAAGTAAACTGCATGAGAATTGGAGATCTGAATGAGCTAGAGAATTGTACCAGGTAGAAAACTACAATGGAGGGAGCATCACATGAGAAATAGTATTGGGTGGAACCTTGTGACATTGGGAAGCAGGTCACAACCCACATGGAGGAGCAGCTTGATAATTTGCAAGTGACCATGATGGAAAGAAAGTCATATCGGATTGCCCAAAATCCACTCCCATCACCCAAAGCTCTGCACAACGGAGCTGATTAATAAAATGTACCCCTCGTCTTTTATCTGTAATCACCTATGAAAACATTTTCTTGTAAAAGCCTAAAGCTGTGCTTTAGAAAGTGATTCGGAATCTCACACCACTTGCCAGTTCAAAGGAAATTCTTTTTTAGTGGAATTATTTGATATTTCTTCCTACTTGGCTCATTTAACACTTGCACTGACTCCCAGCTGAGATCAGCTAACTCAGCAAAAGCCAGGGATCAAACCCAGCACTTTCCTGCCCTGTGTAACTCAGTGCCATATGAGTGAATTTTCCACTTTAATAGCAACACTTCAGTCTGTTCCTTATCATTCCAGTTACTTAATTCAAATTACAATAAAGGTCTTGAGCTGTGTTGTTTAAATTGCTTAATTTGAACTACTGGATAATACAAATTCTTTGAGCAAATAATAATTTTGATTTGAGGAGTTGACGGTTTACCATTAGAGCTGGGATTGCTGCTGATCTCATTTATTTACCACAGCTGCCATCTTGTGGTATCAGCTGGAAATCAATATTTAAGGCTCCAGCCCCGTCAGCTCTATATCTTGTCCCTCTAGTGCAGGCATCCAACAGGGCAGCAGAGTGTTAGTGGAGACCTAGAATTGGGATTAACTTCCCAAAGCTAAGGAAATGAGTGTCAGGGATGGAAAAGGAGGAAAATATAAATAGCCAGCCTATCTCAGTGCAAAGTGGACGTTGGGGATGGATAATTAAAGCCATTTTTCTTTAACCTCCAATTTCTAAACATATTTGTTTGTAGGTTTTATTATTAGCATCAAAAATTGGGAGAAAACCAGAAAGAAAAAGAGACCCCGAATCCCTGGGTAAATGCATTTGGAGCATCACCAAAACTCAAGAAAACAAGGGACTAAAAATGGGGCAGATAAGCTAAATGGGATCCCACAATTAATTACACAACTTAACTTTGGTAGCACACTTATTTCCTGACTTCAAGCACCATGCCAAGACTTGAGCATTTAATCCAGGCTGGCATTCTAGTGCAGTACTGTCAGAGGGGAAATAGGGAGTGTGCTACACTGTCTGAGGGCCAGTACGGAGGGAGTGCTCCATTCTTGCAAGAGCAGTAGAGGGCGTGCTGCAGTGTCAGAAGGGCAATATTGAGCCAGTGCTGCAGAAATTGTAGGTTCAAGTCCTACTTGAGACACTTGGGCTTAAAAATCTAGGCTGACACTCCAATACAGTACTGAAGGAGTGCTGCACTGTCAGAGGTGCCGTCTTTTGGATGAGATATTAAACAGAGGCCCCTTCTCATCTCTCAGGTAAACGTAAAAGATTCTATGGCACTATATCGAAGAGGGGAAGGGAAGTTCCCCTTGATGTCCAGGCGGATACTTATCCCTAAAAATCAGTCTCACTAAAATTATCTGGCCATTTACGCATTGCTGTTTGTGGGATCTAGTGCACAAATTGGCGGCAGTGTTTCTTACATCACAACACTTTGCAAGTACTTCATTGGCTGCAAAGCACTTTGGGAAGTCCTGAGATCATGAAAGATGCAAATCTTCCCCCCACCCCCAATTGTCAGAGATTCTGTCTTTCAGCTGTGGTACTCAACTTGAGAGCTCATCTGCTTGTTTAGGTGGGCATAACATATCCTATGGCATTGTTTGAAGTATGGTGGCCAACATTTAAATTGCAAACAACCCCACCCAGATTTACTGTTCATTTCACTGCTGTTTGTGGGATCTTCTTGTATGGAAATTGGCTGCTGTGTTTGCCTATGCAACAGTGACAGCACTTCAAAAATAATTCATTGGCTGTGAAGCACTTTAGGGCCTCTTGAGACGTTAAAGGTGCTGTACAAATACCCATTATTTTGGGTCTGCCACTAAGCACTATAAAGTTCAGGCAACTTTATACTTTACTAGTGTCTTTAGTTTGTAGTCATTTGAGTCATAGAAGCACAGAGCCTGGAATGTGTATTTCAGTTGTCTCTTAGAAATTGCTTTTAATTCTAGTGTTATGTACTGGGAGTTAAGAATGTGTAATTGGTGTGTTGTTGCAGCTAGGAGTTAAGACCAAGTGCAGTCTTCTGGTACAGCAGGGATTATAGGACCAAGGTGTGCTGATGTAATTCAGTCCCCAATTAAAAGTCATACACTCTGTTCTTATTTTTATATTCCCATTATAAATTCCTATATATTTATAATGAAAATCAGCTACATAAACTTGTCATGCTGTAATCACACCCTCCCTATCCATTGGTGTGAATGCAATTACAATGTGACAAGTTTATATAAGTAGTTCTCATTTTTAATGTAGACACAAGGCTTTTTAATGGAAACTGTTGACAAAGGATTCCGCCTGCCTATGGTACTGCACGTGGAAAGTTGGGGGAAAATGGCCTCTTACCGGACTTTGCATTTTCGGCCGGTTGTTTCTATTTCTCCTTAGGCAGTCTTTCTCTTCTGCTTCTTCAAATTTCCTTTGGCTGGTCAGTGGTACGGACTGGGGTAGCAGGGAGCAGGTGCCACCAATGGATACAGCCTGCATTTAGGGTGGAGGTTGCAGGGAAAATACTGTCAGCACTTTCCTTCAGACTCCTTCATACTCCTGCCACTTCCATCTTGTGTCCCAACACTTAAGACTGTCTTCTCTCATTCCATTCACTTTCTCCACTACCCTTATCTTTTCCCAATTATCTTCACACTCAATCCCTTTATCCTCCCCTTCATCTGCTGTCACTCACCTCACTTGTAACCCTCAATCCACTCTCTCCCCCACCCAGGGTCAGGGAGCAAACCAGAGGTTCCCCATTTTCCCTCCTTCCTATCCTCTCCTTAGAGACATTGTTTACCTTCAAAAACAAACTAGTCTTTTAAAAAAATGAACTTAGAAGGGAACAACTTGTCTGCCTTGCTCAGTCGCTCTCTTTCTCCATCTAAGGTATTGGAAAGGAATCTGTCGCCCAGGTGCAAGCACGGACTTTTTAAAAAAACTGTAAGATGTGGTAATTAGCAAGCTTCAAAATTCAACTGGTATTTTCTTTAAAATAGCATTACAAGAAGATACACTCTTTCTCCCTCTCATCTCCCTTTCTCTGACTTCCTGAAAATTATAGAACCAAAACAAAGGCTGCAACAGGAAGGAATCAACACATTTTTTCTCTTTTACACAGAGTTTAAACAGTGATTTTGGCTTCAATAAACCTTTTGAAATTTGTCCTCTTGCTTCTCTTCAATTAACTTTGAACTTCAGCAGAAACTGCTAGATGCTGAAGAAAAATATTCAACACAACAGATTGACACATTGAGAAACCAGATACACTTAAAGACCAGTTTTCTCTCCTTACCCAAGGATATGCTTGCCTCAGCAGCAGTGCAATGAAGATTCACTAGATTGATTCATGGGATGAGAGGATTGTTCTATGAGTAGAGATTGAGTAGACTGGGCCTTTATTCCCTACAGCATAGAAGAAACAGAAATATTTAAAAAATTCTTGAGGGACTCGACAGAGTAGATGATGGGAGGATGTTTCCCCTGGTTGGAGAGTCTAGAACTAGAGGTCACAATCTCAGAATAAGGGTTTGGCAGTTTATGACTGAGATGAGGAGAAATTTCTTCACTCAAAGGATTGTGAATCTTTGAAATCTTCTATCCCAGAAGGCTGTGGATGCTCATTGAGTATATTCAAGACAGATTGATATATTTTTGGATAGAACTTGTGTTTATGTCGCACCTCTAGTGCAACAAAGCATCTGAAGGTGCTTCACAGGGGCATTATAAACCAAAATGATACCGCACTACATAGGCGTTATTAGGGCTGTTGACCAAAAGCTTGGTCAAAGAAATATGTTTTAAGGAATGTCTTAAAAGGAGGAAAGTGAGGCAGAGAGATGTAGGGAGGAAATTCCAGAGCTTAGGGCCCAAGCAGCAGAAGGCATGGCCACCAATGATGCAGCAATTTAAAATTGGGAATGCTCAAGAAGCCAGAATTAGGGAATCAAGGGATATGGGGATCGTGCAGGAAGGTGGGATTGAGGTAGAAAGTCAGCATGATCTTGTTGAATGGGGGGAGCAGGTTTGAAGGGCCGAATGGCTGACTCCTGCATTTATTCTTTGTTCTTATGCATATGCTCAGACTGCACAATCCAAATTCAGCTCAGTATCACTGCTCTGAGCAAAAATATCAACTCCAAGTCGAGACTTTTGGGAGTGGTTGAAGCAGAATTTGTAAGGAGCATCCAGGAGGGTTTTCCAGAGCAGTATGTAAATAGTCCAACTCGGGAAGGGGCCATACTGGACCTGGTGTTGGGAAATGAGCTGGGCCAGGTGGTTGACGTTTCAGTAGGGGACTACTTTGGGAATAGTGATCACAATTCCGTAAGTTTTAGAATACTCATGGACAAAGACGAGAGTGGTCCTAAAGGAAGAGTGCTAAATTGGGGGAAGGCCAACTATACCAAAATTCGGCAGGAGCTGGGGAATGTAGATTGGGAGCAGCTGTTTGAAGGTAAATCCACATTTGATATGTGGGAGGCTTTAAAAGAGAGGTTGATTAGCGTGCAGGAGAGACATGTTCCTGTGAAAATGAGGGGTAGAAATGGCAAGATTAGGGAACCATGGATGACAGGTGAAATTGTGAGACTAGCTAAGAGGAAAAAGGAAACATACATAAGGTCTAGGCGGCTGAAGAAAGATGAAGCTTTGAAAGAATATCGGGATTGTAGGCACAATCTGAAACGAGGAATTAAGAGGGCTAAAAGGGGTCATGAAATATCTTTAGCAAACAGGGTTAAGGAAAATCCCAAAGCCTTTTATTCATATATAAGGAGCAAGAGGGTAACAAGAGAAAGGATTGGCCCACTCAAGGACAAAGGAGGAAAGTTATGCGTGGAGTCAGAGAAAATGGGTGAGATTCTAAACGAGTACTTTGCATCGGTATTCACCGAGGAGAGGGACATGACGGATGTTGAGGTTAGGGCCAGATGTTTGATTACTCTAGGTCAAGTCGGCATAAGGAGGGAGGAAGTGTTGGGTATTCTAAAAGGCATTAAGGTGGACAAGTCCCCAGGTCCGGATGGAATCTATCCCAGGTTACTGTGGGAAGCGAGAGAGGAAATAGTTGGGGCCTTAACAGATATCTTTGCAACATCCTTAAACACGGGTGAGGTCCCGGAGGACTGGAGAATTGCTAATGTTGTCCCCTTGTTTAAGAAGGGTAGCAGGGATAATCCAGGTAATTATAGACCGGTGAGCCTGACGTCAGTGGTAGGGAAGCTGCTGGAGAAGATACTGAGGGATAGGATCTATTCCCATCTGGAAGAAAATGGGCTTATCAGTGATAGGCAACATGGTTTTGTGCAGGGAAGGTCATGTCTTACCAACTTAATAGAATTCTTGGAGGAAGTGACAAAGTTGATTGATGAGGGAAGGGCTGTAGATGTCATATACATGGACTTCAGTAAGGCGTTTGATAAGGTTCCCCATGGTAGGCTGATGGAGAAAGTGAAGGCGCATGGGGTCCAAGGTGTACTAGCTAGATGGATAAAGAACTGGCTGGGCAACAGGAGACAGAGAGTAGCAGTGGAAAGGAGTTTCTCAAAATGGAGACGTGTGACCAGTGGTGTTCCACAGGGATCCGTGCTGGGACCACTGTTGTTTGTGATATACATAAACGATTTGGAGGAAAGTATAGGTGGTCTGATTAGCAAGTTTGCAGACGACACTAAGATTGGTGGAGTAGCAGATACTGAAGGGGACCGTCAGAGAATACAGCAGAATATAGATAGATTGGAGAGTTGGGCAGAGAAATGGCAGATGGAGTTCAATCAGGGCAAATGCGAGGTGATGCATTTTGGAAGATCCAATTCAAGAGTGAACTATACAGTAAATGGAAAAGTCCTGGGGAAAATTGATGGACAGAGAGATTTGGGTGTTCAGGTCCATTGTTCCCTGAAGGTGGCAACGCAGGTCAATAGAGTGGTCAAGAAGACATACGGCATGCTTTCCTTCATCGGACGGGGTATTGAGTACAAGAGTTGGCAGGTCATGTTACAGTTGTATAGGACTTTGGTTCGGCCACATTTGGAATACTGCGTGCAGTTCTGGTCGCCACATTACCAAAAGGATGTGGATGCTTTGGAGAGGGTGCAGAGGAGATTCACCAGGATGTTGCCTGGTATGGAGGGCGCTAGCTATGAAGAGAGGTTGAGTAGATTAGGATTATTTTCATTAGAAAGACGGAGGTTGAGGGGGGACCTGATTGAGGTGTACAAAATCATGAGAGGTATAGACAGAGTGGATAGCAAGAAGCTTTTTCCCAGAGTGGGGGATTCAATTACAAGGGGACACGAGTTCAAAGTGAGAGGGGAAAAGTTTAGGGGGGATATGCGTGGAAATTTCTTTACGCAGAGGGTGGTGGGTGCATGGAACGCTTTGCCAGCGGAGGTGGTAGACGCGGGCACGATAGCATCTTTTAAGATGTATCTAGACAGATACATGAATGGGCAGGAAGTAAAGAGATACAGACCCTTAGAAAATAGGCGACAGGTTTAGATAGAGGATTTGGATCGGCGTAGGCTTGGAGGGCCGAAGGGCCTGTTCCTGTGCTGTAATTTTCTTTGTTCTTTCAAGTAAACACATTAATAAAAGCATTAAACAGAAAAGAAATTTAGTGGATAATTTAATATGCTCTTGCAAAAAATACATAATTTAATTTTGGTTAGACTTGTATTTTGGACATTGGAACTTTCAGTTACTGAGCGCAAGAGACAGACAGGATGATGGCGGCTTTCCAGAAGGCACCAGATTTGTGGGAATCCAGTGGCCATATTATGCAATAAGAATGATGTCTTCACAGGCAGTTTCCATTATAAAATCAGGCATTAATCATAATGGGAAAGGTTGACCACAAAATATGCAACAGAAACAACAGGAAGTGATCCAGACAGGAAAGCATGCAGATGGAAGGTTTTTGTTATAAACACAGTGATCTCTTGCAAGTTGCTCATATATAGAGTCAGGATTATGATTATGATGTTTCGATGCAAATTTCCTTCAGTGTCAGCTGTGGCTCAGTTGGTAGTACTCTTGCTTCTGAGTCACAGGTCCCGGGTTCAAGCCCCACTCTAGGACGTGAGCTTAAAAATCAAGACTGACACTCCAGTGCAGTACTGAGGGAATGCTGTACTGCAATTCTTTGCATGAGATGTTAAACCTCGACCCCGTATCCCCTCTCTGGTGGCTGTAACAGATTCCATGGCTCTGCTTCAAAGAAAAGCACAGGAGTTCTCCCCCATGTTCTGGTCAATATTTATCCCTCGATCAACATCACAAAAAAGAGATTACCTGGTCATCATCACATTGTTGTTCGTGGGAGTTTGCTGTGCGAAATTGGCTCCCGTGTTTCCTACAACAGTAACTACACTTCAAAAGTATTTAATTGGGTGTAAAGCGCTTTGAGATGTCTGGTGGTCATAGATAGGAAAGTAAGTTGCGAAGAGGACATAAGGAGGCTACAAAGGGATATAGATAGGTTAAGTGAGTGACCAAAGACCTGGCAAATGAAGTATAATGTGGGAAAATGTGAAATTGTCATTTTGGCAGTAAGAATAAAAAAGCATATTATCTAAATGGTGAGAGATTGCAGAGCTCTGAGATGCAGAGGGAACTGGGTGTCCTAGTGCATGAATTGCAAAAGGTAAGCATGCAGATTCAACAAGTAATTCGGAAAGCTAATAGAACGTTGTTTATTGTGAGAGGAATTGAATACAAAAGTAGGGAGATTATGCTTCAGTTATACAGGGCATTGGTGAGACCACATCTGGAGTACTGTGTACAGTATTGGTCTCCTTCTTTAAGGAAGGATGTAAATGTGTTGGTAGTAGTACAGAAGGTTTACTAGACTAATACCTGGAATGGGTGGGCTGTCTATGTTTCTATGAAAGGTTGGACAGGCTAGGCTTATATCCGCTGGAGTTTAGGAGAGTAAGAGGTGAATTGCTTGAAACATTTAAGATCCTGATGGGTCTTAACAGGGTGGATGTGGAAAGGATGTTTCCCCTTGCGGGAAAATCTAGAATGAGGGGTCACTATTTAAAAATAAGGGATGGCCCATTTAAGACAGATGAGCAGAATTATTTTCTCTCAGAGGGTTGCGAGTCTTTGGAACTCTCTTCCTCAAGAGGCAGTGGAAGCAGAATCTTTAATATTTTTTTAAGGCAGAGGTAGATAGATTCTTGAAAAGAAAGGGGGTGAAAGGGTATCGGGGATAGGAGGGAATATGGAGACAAGGTTATAATCAGATCAACCATGATCTTACTGAACGGCCGAGCAGGCTCGAGGGGCCTGCTCCTGCTCTGAATTCGTATGTTCGTAGTATGTAAAAGTGCTGCATAAATGCAAGTCTTTCTTTTAAGGTCACTAGTCTTAAGTAGCAAAAATATAGGTAATTGAGGTTACTTATAAACTGTGAGGACATTAGAATTTCTTAAATTGCAGGCTTCAGGTAAATAATTGGCTTTCTTGAACTCTCTAACAGTGTATGTCTAGTGTGTGATTGATGCACACGCACACACATTACTGCTGCAGTGCACTGGCTTAAACTATGGAATAAAAAGCTCACCAAAATACATACAGAAGTACATCAAAAATAATACTCCCAGGAAGCAGCTAATGTACAGCTAAAATATTTATCATGTAATTAAGCAGTTTGCACCTCAATTCTTCCTCTTTCTCAAAGTGTTGAGATACACTCAACTGACCAATGTATGAGCTAATCAACCATGAGTGATGTCATGTAGGCCCCCACTGGCCAAGAATGAGGCACACATTATTTTGCCACATGAACATTAAAAACTTTAAAATGTTGCTGGGAAAAGGACCGTTCACACGGAATTGCCAAGCCCCTTGCTGGAAAGACCTTTTTTTGCGTACTAGCAGACAGTAGACCTGGGCAAACCAGTTTAGTCACATGATTAACTGGCTGTTTGAATTTGAACTTACCACAGTGTTTGAAACTCAAAGATGTTTGCTCCTGGACTGAGAAGATCTTTCTCCTGTCTGCTCCCATCTCTTTCTCACAGAACTGAAGACCCATGAACCCCAAGAGAAAAGTCTCCGACAGTGAACAAGGTTTAATAATAATACTGGGCCCCGACAAAAAGAAAAAATTACCCACAAAAGGACTACAGTGAGCTCGAAGCACAGTATCAAGAAACTCTTCTGATATTGCCTCAAATCTCACTATTTTTGTCTTCTGCTCTTTTCTGTCTCTATTTGCATGTGCGTATTGCGTATGCATGTTAGCATGGGTGCGTCGTGTATCCATAGGCGTTAACCGAATTAGAGTAAGTTTTAGGTTTAATAAACTCACTTTTCTTCTTTAAACCTGAGAAAACCTGGTTGTGCTCATTTCTTTACCATATAATTGGAAAGTGGTGAACAAGAATTCACCAAGGGGGAGCTCAAAACAGTGTTTAAAATTAAACCCTGTTACAATAAGACCAGATGAAGGCTGAAAGAAACCCCTAGACACCTTTCTCACCTGGTCGTAAGAGAAATTTGGGTGCTAGAGTCTGGGATTTTACCCACAGACAAACAAGAGAAATTGGAATTGGGAAGCCAAATTGTTCCCAATCAAAAACAAGATTAATATAGATTTTCTTGTGGTTCTGTGTGATTGAATACTAACATGTTTGCAACTGAAGCAAGTAGGTCTCCAAGCCAGGGTGAAGTAACTTGGGATAAGTTAAAAGCACCGTCTATGGAGGAGGCAAGAAAAATGGCTGAGCAGTGTGGGATCACTGTACGTGGCAAGGCTAGGAAGTCTGAACTCCCAAGGCTAGTGGCCAACCATTTTTCCCTTGAATCTGAAGAAGCAGAAGCAGTGTTACAAGCAGACCCATACAGGGTACTGCTAGCAAAGATACAAGTGGAACAAAGGAAACTTGAATTAGAAGACAGGGAAAGAGAAAGAGAGGCAGGAGAGGGAGAAGAGAGCCTTCCAAAAGGAACGTGAAGAAAATGAGAAAGGCAGGAGAGAGAGAGACAGACAGACAGACAGGAGAAGGAACGAGAGAGAGAGAGGAGAGACAGAGAGAGAAAGAACATTCCAGAAAGAATCCTGAGAGAGAGCGCTGAAGTGGCTTGAGTTAACTAGGGGACGATAGAGTAACCCCAGTGAAAGCATGGTCAATATGGAGGAGAATAATTCAGGGCTGGGTGCAGAATTGCTAAAACTCAATTAATTCCAAAATTCAATGAGGAAGATGTGGAAGCCTTGTCTGTGTCTTTTGAGAAACTGGCAAGGCAGTTAGAATGGCCAGCTAAGACCTGGTCTCTCTCATTGCAAAGCAAACTAAACAGAAAAGCCCATGAGGTTTATTCCTTGTTACCAGATGAGAGGTCATCAAATTATGAACTACCAAAAATGCTGTCCTTGGGGCATATGAATTAGTACCCAAAGCCTACTGCCAAAAATTTTGAACCCTCAAAAACAAGCTAATCAAACTTATCTGGAGTTTGAAAGAAGTAAACAGCTGGGTTTTGACCAGTGACTATGGGCCCTTAAAATACAGCTCAACTATGGGACTCTCAGAGAAGTAATTCTGTTAAGAGAAATTTAAAAACTCTCTCCCACTCTCAATAAAAGACCCATGTAGAAGGGCAGAAATCCAGGGAGCCCGGCAAGCAGCCGTTCTGGCCAATGAGTTTGCTTTAATTTATAAGTCGGTTTCCCAGGGAAGAACCTTTCCTAATTCACCCCAACAAATCCGAAAAGGACAAAGGGTGGGAAGGTGTTATCCGCCCAGGCAGTTCTGGAAGAGAAATGAAAGCAGGAGACACAGGGGGCCCTCCTCCAGCCAAAAAGGAAGGTGCTGTGAGCAAGCGTGAGACCTGGAGACCAGTGTGCTTCCATAGTAATAAAGTAGGGCATTTAAAAGCTGACTGCTGGAAACTAAAGGGGAAACCAGTAGGATTAATCAGGGCACACCCGCTCAGTGAAGTCGGAACCGTGATGGAAAACACAGAGCAAGCTGTGGCTTTAACTGCAATAAGAGTGCAACCCAGAAAGCTTACTACGGCCAGTGCAGGAAAAGTTAATAGGATTCCTGAAGGTTATCAGGGTTTTGTGTCTGAAGGGAAAGTAACCCCATACCCGAGTGGGGCAAGCAAGCCCATAGTGATTCTCAGGAATACAGAGCCACTAGATCCCTTTTACTGGGAAAAGGCCTGACCTTTCTTCACCCCCCCCCCCCCCCCCCGAGTGCAGTGAACACCAAAATGGTGGTGAATGCGACCTAGTTTTGGGACTGGTGATCGTAGGGATTGTCCCTAGTTTGCCTGTGGAAAGGGTTGACCTGCTCCTAGGTAAAGATCTGGCGGGGGTGAAGGTGTAGCCACCCCAGTAGTGAAAGACTGCAGGTCAGAGAGACAGGGCAGTGACAGGAGACAGTCCCCTGCAGTTTCCCTGAATGTTTAATGAATCAGGCCATGATCAAACCAGCTCCCCCAGAGGAGACTGCATTGGCACTGCAGGCAAATGATCATGAGGTCTGTCTATCTGAGACTTTCTTTGGAAAGTTAGAAGACCCAGGGAATAAGTTAAATAAATCTTCCCTAGCTGAGGTTCAGCAAACTGACCCAGTATTGAGAATTAGCACAGGCTGCCCAGTCTGAAATTGAAGCAGAGGGAGTCCCTGATTGCTACTACTTAAAGAATGAAGTACTGATGAGGAAATGGAGTTCTCCTTACAGACCTGAGAGCAAGTACTGGACTGTAGTTCACCAGTTAGTGATGCCGCAGAGGTACTAAAGAGAAATATTAAGAAGGGCCCATGAGACTACAGTGGCTGTACACGCCGGTATATGAAAGACCAAAGCTCACGTAAGACAGCAGTTTGAGTGGCCGAAACTCCACAAAAATGTGGAGGAGTACTGCATGAGTTGGCACATGTGCCAGGTTGAGGGGAAACCCCAATCTACAGTGACACCTGCACCCCTAAGTCCTGTACCAAGTTAGGAGGACCCTTGCTGAGAACAAAAGGGGAAAGGCAGGCACACGGCTGGCAAAAGTTTAGAAAGAGAAGGGAAAAAAGTGACCCAAAGGGCAGGTTAAAGGAAGTCTGGGAGGAATCCCGGATGAAAACCCTTACTGTCTGGTCAGCCCAGCCCGAACAATTTGAAAATTTAGACCCCACATCCTCTTATGTAAATGCAGACTCTAGAGGCACCCCACCAGAGTTGCTAACGGCATTTACAGGAACCTACAGAGACAAAGAGACTCCTGTAGAGGGCACAGAAACTGTGAAGATGATGCCTCACCTAGTCGAAGTGCCACAGGAGAGTGCAGTCAAGTCTGCACACATACCTGTAGGTAGGAGTGTCCCAGAGAACAAAGGGGAGATTAACAAAGAATCCTCCCCCAGTCAGAGGGAACCACCCATCCCTGAATTCAAAATCTTTGCATGACTCAGAGTTCAGGATAGACCTGTCTACTACTAACTCTCCTGGAAAAAAAAAGGGGAAGTTAAAGCAGCACTGGCACCCACAAAAGACCATTTTAATAGGCTTTAAGATTGATGAATGAATGGAAATGAATGAGAGAAATGCATGGGTTTTCTTTCTGTACCTTATATTTCGCTCAAACGTTGTAATGAAATGCGCCTTTTCCCCCCAAATTGCATTTAATTCCACTGGGTGTGCAGGTGTCATGCAGGCCCACCTGCCAAGAATAAGGCACACATTATTTTGCCACATGAACATTAAAAACGTTGCTGGGAAGAGGACCTACCACAAGGAATTGCCAGGCCCCTTGCCGGAAAAACCTTTTTTGCATACTAGCAAACAGTGTTGGAACAAAGGACCCAGTCCCTGCTTCTCCAATATACAGACTAACTGGCTGTTTGAATCTTGAACTTGCCATAGTGTTTGAAACTCAAAGTTGTTTGCTCCTGGACTGAGAAGATCTCTCTCCTGTCTGCTCCCATCTCTTTCTCACGGAACTGAAGACCCATGAACCCCAAGAGAGAAAAGTCTCCTACAGTGAACAAGGTTTAAGAATAATACTGGGCCCCAACAAAAAGCAAAAATTACCTACAAAAGGACTATAGTGAGCTCAAAGCACAGTAACAAACTCTTCTGATTTTGCCTCAAACCTCTCTATTTTTGTCTTCTGCCTCTATTTGCATGTGCATATTGCGTATGCACGCTAGCATGGGGTGCAGCGTGTATCCATAGGCCTTAACCGAATTAGAATTTAAGTTTAAGGTTTAATAAATTTCACTTTTCTTCTTTAAACCCAAGAAATCCTGTTTCTGCTAATTTCTTTACCTTATAATTGCAAAGTAGTGAACAAGGATTCACCAAGGGGGAGCTCAAAACACAGTTTAAAAACATAAACCCTATTATAATAAGACCAGGTGAAGGCTAAAAGGGACCCCTGGACACCCCTCTCACCTGGTCCTAACAGGTCCTTCCTAATCAGTGTCGTCGCATTTTAACTGACATCACAGCTGACCCAATCCTGTCATCAACCAATGAGCATTAGCAGGCTATCCGACTGGGGTCATTACAGCTGACTCCCATCCTTTCCTCAAACAATGCCACTAATATTTTTCAGCACAGGTCACTAGTTATCAAGCAGGAGTAAAAAAGAATCCTTTCCCTAAATTGCTTCCCTAAGCAAAGGTTGTGGAGCCAAATGTAACGAGAGGGAATGAACTTTATCTTCCTGGTGGAAGACCCAGTTCCATAATCAGAAGCTTGCTTAGTGAGCAAGTCACGTGAGTTATATAATAGTTTTCCTACTATTCACATTACACTGTTAATGAACTAAAAATCAGCCCCGTATTCAAAATACATTTACGCACAAAACACATAGAACACAGGTTAAAGTGATGCTCTTTGCATTTAATCAAATTTAGCTTTTGTACAAGAAATAAAGTAAGCATCCAGGTCAAAGGCTCCGCTGACAGTCAAACTCTCCTTTTGACAGTTACCCAAATTAAAAGATTTTTTTATTTTGTTTTTTACATAAAATACCTATTTTCATTTACATAACTTTTTTAATCATTTGCGTACATTTTAAACTGTTTTTTTTCCAGAACTGTACAACTTTGTTACAAGTCAACATGAATGTTTTTCCTTCCCCGATACGGAAACAAAAATTCCTCTCAGTAAGAGTTCCTCAGCAACAATATATCTAATGCAAGTTAAGGAACTTTGCAACCCTAACAATGGAAGCGCTGAAGTTTGAAGAAGCGCGCGATACCATGATACTGTGGCTGCTTCTCATTTCAACAAAAAAAAGTAGCTTCTCATTTAAAATTTTTTTTAATTAATATATATTTTAAACACTTTGCTTTCACACGCACAGAGCAGTGCGCGTTATTTTTGGGTTTTAAATACGTAAAACAAAGAGGGGAAAATAGGCTATACAACATTACCCAGTAACAAAGGTAGAATGAAACAGAGGCCACCTGCCTGCAACACAACGGCAATCTCCTGCCGTTTTCTATCCTCAGAGTTCAATAAAATCCATTTTTTTTTTTTAAAGAGCGTTTTTTAAAAAACTTTTCCTCTTTGAATTTGAAAGTTACTGTTGAGCTGTCCCATTCAGAACTGAGTAGTGCACTTTTTGTCCATCTGCCTTCAAGTTAAAGTTCCCATTTTCTCTTCCCTTCCTGATCAGTGTCGTCGCATTTTAACTTTTCGGACTGGACTATCTAACCCTCCACCTTCATCACCTTCGTCGTCTTCATCGTCCACACAATCGTGTGTCTTTCTCCAGTAATTTTCTGCAGCACAGTCACTCCTCCTGCGGTGTTTTGGTAAAATCACAGACCTCCGATTTTCCTCTTTGTCCATTTCTAAAATTCTAGGCCTTTGAAAGAAAACAATGAGACCTGAGTTAACTTCTGTCAGGTCACACAATGTCAAGTGTGTTCAAATATTTAATACGTATATAACTGTTACTAGTTACATCACAATTTGACTATTCCCGTCTGGCCATATGGAATCTTGCCCAATTGGCCACTCTTCATGCACAAGTGGCAACAGATTGTTACATTGTGGTGGTCTTAAAATCAAGCCCGATTCTCAACTCGGCCAATATCTGTACTTTGCTGCCCAGTAATCCTTGTAGGAAAGCACATCAGCAAAAGCAGCTGGCCAAATGACCCCATTCTAACTCAGCTGAGACTGGCTACCTTCACTGTGGGTTCAAGCACTACTTTGGAACTTGAGCGCACAAACTAGGCTGACACTTCAGTGCAGTACTCAGGAAGCATTCCATGCCAGAGGTACCACCTTTGAAATCAGGAGTTAAGCTGAGCCCCCACTTCCTCTTATGCCCTTATTAGGGGACATAGAAGACCGTGGGGCATTTTTCGAAGGGGAGCAAGAAGTTCTCAGTCTTGACCAATAGTTATTCTTCAACCAATTTCTAGAAAACAGATTAAATGGTCATATCTCATTACTAGTTGTGGGATCCTGCTGTGTGCAAACTGTCTGCTTTGTTCAGTACTTTGAGACTTCCTGGGCATGTTCGAGGGAAGACCTTTCTTTCACACAATCCAGAGGTATGGTTTGTGCATCACCAACATATCACGCAATGTATTGACACAATACGGGGTGGTGTGGGGGAGCTTCCAGATATAAGGCTCCCTAATTTTCCCCAGTATATGACCTGCTCTCGATGTAACTCTCCTTCCTTCCTACCTGTGTGCAGCATCTGGATCTGCCTTCCGATGAGACCGTTTCTGTTTCAATACCACTTGGTATCGGTCACTATTGGACTGTCTGTTGGACATGTGAACAGGTAACACTGAGCTAATTAATGATTTTGACTCCAAACGTGGTGCATCTGTCCTTGTTCTGTGGGAGAAAAAAAATATAGAAACAGAAAATATTACACAATTGGGCAACTCTTATCATTGAACATTGCTGGTGTAGAACTTTGCACAGACAGGCTGTATATCAAAAATTCTAATTGCTAAATATACTTTAATTCTCATCCTATAGTAGCTTTGCACATCGGGAATGGCTGAGCCAAAAAGAAGAACGGCAAATACACAAAATCTGAAATAGCAGAAAATGCTCAGCACAGAGAAGGTTGTTTTAGGTGTGGTGCTACAAACATCCCATAGTTCTACAACAGGAACTGTCACTCAAACCACAGTCACATCCCAGGCAATTAACCTGAGGTGGTGAGTGAAACAGGGAAACAGTGTGGTGAGCAGAAACAGAGTACATAAGACAGCATGCTCATGAGAGAGCAGACACGAAACACAAAAATGGGGACAGAAAAATACAGACACATGGAGAGAAGTGCAACATGCCTGATGCTAGTGTGAATTGCTGTGGTTGACAGCTAGGAGTCTCTGACAACACTTATAGCTAATGGCCTCCTGTTCTCTCCCCACACCATTATCCATAGCACTCGTGTTATCTCTTTCCAGGAGCAAAAGACCAAGTAAACACTTCCAGGATTTGAAACCAAGACTCCTGGTCCAATGCTCAAAACTTATGGACAGAAAACTTTCTCTATTTGTTCATCCAGTGAAAAACATTAACAACTTGATCAGTTTTCTAAGCTCATTCTTTTGGTTACACGGTTATATTTTTGTTCTCATATTCCACAAATGATTAGAATTAGAAGGGATAGAAACACCTTTAACCACAGGTGGCAAACGGAAGAGCATACCAGTTGGTGTTAAAAATTGCTGCATCATATTGACAAAAGAAAATGAGAAGCCCTTACTTTCGTAGTATGATAACAGCCCTCCGTTCCCTGATATCTTGAGGTCGAATGCAGTGAGTGATTTCATCTGCTGCGTAATCACTGTAAGGAAAGAACAGATCAAGAGTCAGTGGCAAAATGCCAGTAGTTCTGCCAACATGCTCATGTGCCACTGTTTCTGGCCACTTTACTGCTTTTATTCCACCCCCACCCCTTCATCATCTACAGCCATCAACTCTAGCAAAGTTGTAACACCATGGACTTGGGTAATGAATCCAAGATCATGTGAGCTTAGACAATGAGCATCAGCAAGGTATTCTACCAAGGGAGGCATCACAGCTGAGTATGATCCTATCCATTCCCAATGTCCAGACCTGCATGAGTTACTGGAAGACCAGGTGCAAGAACTCCAGTACACAGATCAAGAATCCTTGAATGAGGAGAGTTCCCAAAGATCTACTCTTGCTCCTCAAATTATGTTCCTGTATCTTAATTTGTGTCAAACTCACAACAAAGTTGAAAGTGTACCATTCTGGTTAGAGTTCTGGATCAGTGTCATCACATCCAGAAACTTGGTGAGTTCCACCTCCAACAACAGAGTTCCACAATCAAGCAACATGGCAAAGTTAGCAAGTGGGAAGTACTAGAGATCATCAGTAAGACTATGCTGGTAAATGCACAGCTGCACTGATCAGAACTAGCAGTCATATGAAAGATTCTAGAATGCCAAAAAAACAAATCTTGTACAGCGAAATGGAACAGAGCAAATGGAAGTCAGGTGGGCTCGTGCACAACCTCAAGTACAGAAATATCAAGGCTGTCAGTTAAGAAAACCTCCCTGGTGTGCACGCAAGTCACAATGCAGTGACATGCGGGCATCTGTCAGTACAAACACGAGCATGGAAACAACAAATGGCAGTGCACCTCAGCAGAGGAGCTGTTTGGGTCGATGAAAATGCGAGACAGCTTGCCTTCCAAACATCACAGAATTGTAGAATGATACAGCATTGACGGAGGCCACTCGGCCCACTGTACCCATGCAGGCTCTTTGGTAGAGCTCTCCAATTAATCCCACTCCCACTGCTCTTTCCTCACTTTTCCCCCCCGTTCAATTATATATCCCTTTTGAATGTTACTATTGAATCTGCTTCTACAACCCTTTCACTGCGCATTGAAAATCACAACTCGCTGCGTGACAAAAAGTTTCCTCATGTCGCTTCTGGTTCTTTTGCCAATGACCTTAAATCTGTGTCCTCCAACTGATCCAGAACTCTCACTTGTTGACTGTGATGGCACTAACTGATCTGGAACTCAAACTTGAAGGGTTACTGACCCTTCTGCCACTAGAAACAGTTCCTTTTTATTTACTCTATAAAAACCCTTCATGATTTAAGATCTCTATCAAATCTCCTCTGAACCTTCTCTGCTCTAAGGAAAACCCCCAGCTTCTCCGATCTCTCCACATAACTGAAGTTCCTCATCCCTCATACCATTCGAGTAAGTCTCTTCTGCACCCTCTCCAAGGCCTGACATCCCTCCTAAAGTGTACCCAAGATTGGCCATAATACATTAGCTGAAACCAAACCATGTTTTACAAAGGTTGAGCATAACTTCCTTGCTTTTGTACTCTATCCCTCTATTGATAAAATTGAGGAATCCCATGCTTTAACATTCTCAACTTGTCCTGCCACCTTCAAAGAGTTGTGTACATACACCCCTGAGTCTCCCTGTTTCTGCACACCTTTTTTTCCCCCCTCAGCAACCAAATGGGCTGGTTCTTCATGCCTATTTTTGAGCACTTTTAGCTATTTACTGCTCAACGTACTTTTGAGTAAAACAGTTTGAATAGCCTGTTGGTCTGCAAATGATATTCTATCTCACTACATCTGCCACTTTTAGGTTTTAGTGTTTTTAAACACTAGATGACTTACTTGGGTTCAACAGCTCAGAACACTATTAGCAAGCCCTCACTTCCTTTGGCCCAGTGTGTGCTTTTACTTACTCTGCATCTAGGCAATTTGACTGAGTCCAGGTATTGTATTTCAGCAACCTGGTTATATCACCCACCTTCATGTAATCTCACGACCTCAGAAGGCAGTAGAATATAAACTCCACTACACTTTGGCTTAAGCTATACACTGCCTAACAGATATATGAAATTGGTCTTAATAATCATGAGTGCAGTCACCACAACTGATTTTAACAAGGCTCACTGTCTTCAATTTGTGTTAAGTGAAGTCCCCAGGAATCTCACTTTTTACAATTTTATTCATTTCTATTTATTGCTGCAATTTATTCACAGAATTTATTCACAGAGTTTATTTTGGTACTCACTCATTGAGAGCAAAGCTGAAATAGGCAGATTAAACCCCAAGGGCAAAGAATGGCGCCCCTACAGCTCCACCTTTTACAATCATGCACATGAATACTGCTCATGCATTCAACATGTAAAATTAACTGTGAAATCTCTCTACAAGAAATGCATGAGCAAATTTAAACCTGGATCAGTGATAAACTAAAAGACATGAAACAGAAGCTGTACTATTTTAGCTGAATGCTTGTATGAAATCTTATGTATAAGACAAGAGTCATGTGCCAGATATTCAAATAACTCTAAGCCGGTTTCAAATGAAAAGGAACCTCAATTCTGTACCTGAATTTGTTGATGTGTTCTTTAGACTCAGTTACAACCAGGAATGCTATCCCATGCCAGCAAGAACTGTACAATTGAGATATTGTAAAAAAAAAAAACCTATTTGCACTCAAATCATCTCCGACTCAAAGTTATCACTCTTACGCACACTATTTTCAGTCAGGAAGATCACATCCGAAAACATCTTTATTTACAGCAGAAGAAAAGAAGCCTGAGCAATACAGGATGGCATCATCTTCCCTTTCTCTCCATCACAAAACCCACATAATTGGGGGAGAATCCGAACATGATCAGAAAGGGTTAGATTTTGTTTTGTACTTGGGACTCTGATATTCTGGCATGAAGTAGAAGGGAGTGCAGGATGGACAGAGCAACATTTATATAGCACCTTTCACAACTTCAGGACATTCCAAAGCACTTTTAAGGCCAATGAAATACATTGGAGGTGTAGTCACTGTTGTAATGTAAGGAAACACTGAGTAAACAATTCCTATGACTTGGTTTCCACTCCACAATGTCTGAGTACCTGAGCTCAGATACAAATCAATCGGCCCCAGCTCAGATACAAATCAATCGGCCCCAGCTCAGATACAAATCAATCGGCCCCAGCTCAGATACAAATCAATCGGCCCCAGCTCAGATACAAATCAATCGGCCCCAGCTCAGATACAAATCAATCGGCCCCAGCTCAGATACAAATCAATCGGCCCCAGCTCAGATACAAATCAATCGGCCCCAGCTCAGATACAAATCAATCGGCCCCAGCTCAGATACAAATCAATCGGCCCCAGCTCAGATACAAATCAATCGGCCCCAGCTCAGATACAAATCAATCGGCCCCAGCTCAGATACAAATCAATCGGCCCCAGCTCAGATACAAATCAATCGGCCCCAGCTCAGATGCAATCAATCGGTCCCAGTTCAGATGCAATCAATCAATCTGCACCAGTTCAGATGCAATCAGCCCAGAGTTTAATTGATAAAAACAGCACGACAGAAGTGAGATATCAAGGGATAGCTTGCCATCACTGGGACAGGCTAATAACTGATCTAAAGAAACATGTGGTTCTCCGATTGCAAATGGTGTGCTTTCAATAAAATTAGACTTTTAAAAATTAGTCAAAGGATGTTAACAGATGTGATTTTAACATATTTTATCTTCATTGTATAAGCTTGCTTATGGCCTCTGGTGCTACCTAGCCAGTATTGTTGTACAGTGGTCAACTAAAAAGCACACTTTAAAATACAATAGCCATACCTTGCCAACATCTAATTGGTGTCCCTGATTTTACCATAAAATTACAAAGATGCCCACCACTAAAGAGAGGACTGGCTCAGCGTTCTTTGCAGAACTCAAAGAAGTATTTGAAAGAACCTCCAAAATGTCAGGTAGTGTGATGGAAAGGTCAGTAAATATTCCCATATAAAAAAAATTGTGTATTTCCATGTTCAAAGTTGGATGGTGTTAGCACTGGAGAATGGAATAGCCTCTATTTCAAACTCTGCAATAAGCATCAGCCAGGCCTTGGGTTCATGCACTATTCTCAGGACTCGAGGACATAATCTGGGACTGCTGTACTGGCAGAGGTATCATCTTTCAGTCAACCATTAAACCAAGGCCCATCTGTTTGATTAGGTGGGTGTTAAAAGTCCTGTAGCACTATGTGAAAAAGAGCAGAGCAGATCTTCTGGTGGGCTGGATAAAATTCCTTCCTCAAGGGCGGCACAGTGGCGCAGTGGTTAGCACCGCAGCTTCACAGCTCCAGGGACCCGGGTTCGATTCCGGGTACTGCCTGTGTGGAGTTTGCAAGTTCTCCCTGTGTCGGCGTGGGTTTTCTCCGGGTGCTCCGGTTTCCTCCCACAAGCCAAAAAGACTTGCAGGTTGATAGGTAAATTGGCCACTATAAATTGTCACTAGTATAGGTAGGTGGTAGGGAAATATAGGGACAGGTGGGGATGTTTGGTAGGAATATGGGATTAGTGTAGGATTAGTATAAATGGGTTGATGTTCGGCACAGACTCGGTGGGCCGAAGGGCCTGTTTCAGTGCTGTATCTCTAATCTAAAACCATCATCAACAAAACAGATCAAGGGGTCATTTAACCATTCCATAATTTATCTCACTGCTGTTGTGTGACCTTATTTCCATACTTGCCTATATAGCAACATGAAATACACTGTTAGAAAAACATTATTGGCAGTGAAGTGCATCAGGGTGTCATAAAGGAGAGAAACACAATATATACTAATGCAAGTTTTTTCCTACTGCATCAAGTCGTCCCAGATCAAGTGTAGCAGTGTTGTCCAATACATCAGCCACTAGTCACATGTGGCTAATTGGAAATGCAGATGTGAACAAATGTAAAGCAATAAACACCACTGTGCATGTGACCTCAACATTTATGAGTACTTTAACCTTTTGGTCCATTTGTTGGCAAATAGCAATAACAATGACATTGTGTATTTATATAGTACCTTTAATGTAGTAAAGCATCCCAAGGTTCTTCATATGAGTGTTTTAAACAAAATTTGACAAAGACCCATGCAGTGAATTAGTGCAGAGGACCAAATGCTTGGTCAATGTATTAGGTTTTAAGAAGCGTCTTAAAGGAGGAAAGAGGGATAGAGAGGCAGGGGGGGTTAGGAAGGAAATTCTAGAACTTATGCCTTGGCAGCTGAACGCACGGCTGCCAATGGTGGAGCGAATAAATTCAGGAATGCTCAAGAGACCAGAATTGGAGAAGCACAGGTATCTGAGAGTTGTAGGGCTGCAGGAGATTAGAGAGATAGGGAGTGGCAAGGCCATAAGAAGGATTTGGAAATAAGGATGAGAATTGTGAAATCTAGACATTACTGAACTGGGAACCAACAGTGGTCAGTGAGCACAGGGGTGATGGATGAACGGGACTTGGTGCAAGTTAGGACATCGGGAAGAGTTTTGCATGACAAGTTTACAGAGGGTAGAATGCAGGAGGCCGGCAAGGAATGCATTGGAAGGTCAAGACTACACAAAGGCATGGATGAGGGTTTCAGCAGAAGAGCTGAGGCAGGGGCAGAATCAGGCCATGTTATGGAAATACGCGGTCTTGGTGATGGCGTGGATCTGTGGTCAGTAGCTCATCTTGGGGTCAAATACGACACTAAAGTTGTGAACAGTCTGGTTCAGCCTCAGACAGTTGCCAGAGAGAGATGGACTTGGTGGCAAGGGAACAAAGATAATGGTTTTGCCTTCCCAATGTTTAATTGGTGGAAATTTCTGCTTTTCTAGTATTGAATGCCGGAGAAGCAGTCTGACAATTTAGAGTCAGAGGAGAGTGGTTGAGAGGAGTAGAGGTGAGGTAGCGCTGGGTGTTGTCAACGTACATGTGGGAAACTGACATTGTGTTTTAGGATGATGTCACTGAGGGGCAGCCCAAAGATGAGAAATAAGACAGGGCCAAGGATAGATTCTTGGGGGACACGATGCAGTGTGGGAATAAAAAGCATTGCAGGTGATTTTCTGGCTTGATAGATAAGAATGGAACCAGGCAGATGCAGTCCCACCCAGCTGAATGACAATGGAGGGGCATTGGAAGAGGATGGTGTGGTCATCCTTCTCAAAGGCTGAAGACAAGCAGAGAAGGATGAGGAGAGATAGTTTACCAGGGTCACAGTCCACATAAGATGTCATTTGTGACTTTGCCAAGAGCCGTTTTGGTTATGTGGCAGGGGGGGAAAAAAACTGATTAGAGGGATTCAAACAGAGTTCCAGGAAACATGGGCACAGATTCAGGAAGCAACAGCACATTCACAGACTTGAGAGGAAAAGGAGGACGGGGATGTAATGGCAGTCTGCAAGGAAGAAGGGGTCAAGGGTTGTTTTTTTTTCTTACATGGGTGAAAACTAGACTTCAGCACCATATTTTTAATCCCAAAATTCAAAAACTATTCCCACAGAATACCCTTTAAATAGCTGCATGTGTAATTCAAAGTACATCAGAGAACAGAAAATACTATTTCACCCAGCCTGTTCAAACCATGTATGAGGCCTATATAGCCCTGGCTAGTCTCAGTCAGATGCTGAATCCATTCCAGAATAAAATATGCACTACTTTGTCAATTTAAGCACCGGGCACAACTCATGACTAAGTCAATTCAATGCAACAGGACTCTACATTGGAGGGTTGCAAGAACACGGCATTGTACTGCGCTGGGAGTGAGGGGGGCTGGGCACAAATATAATTAACAGCTATAAAATGGCTAGTGGTGAGGTACAAGTCTACTGGGAATGAAATGTGATTTATAAAGGAAACCAAAGAAAGGCAGATGGAAAAAAGCACCTGCTTTATTCCCACAATTTCTAAATTAGATGCTTTGTTCCTTTTCCAAAAATGTTAAACTTTAGGACTTGCATTTTTGCTACATGGGCCTGCCCTAGCATTAAGCAGGCTAACACGGCAGTAAGTCAAAACAAATGCCATGAACGAGCTTGGCATACTGTGATAAATACGTTACTGTTATAACATGTTAAATGTTGACACAAAAAATGTAAAGCTACATCACCCCAAAACCGCTGCAAAAGCAGGATTTCTGCAAAAAGTACACGTCCTTGAAGAGATGAAATCATTTAAATCATGTTTCATTTGAGACAGACTGCATGCTTTTAGTACTTGTAAACAAACACACTCACCCAGGTTTAAAGTGCTGTTTTTCCTGTGCAGAGAGTGACATAATTGCAGAATGCTACCAACCTGTCTCACTAATCAACTGTTCAAAACACCGAAACTGAACAAGCCATCTAAAGCAGTATTTCAGTTATCAGGAATTTCACTGTTTTGCTAATTTTATTGTAATTATTACCATCAAATGAAGCTTTACCGTGCAAAGCAAATTTGAGCACGAGTGCACTTTACAAACTTCACCCCCACAATCTCTGAACATGTAAGGTGTTGCTGCAAAACCTGGCACCTCACACAAGTGGCCATTCTCAGTGTGTTAGAATGGACAGTGAGCGTCAGCAATATATACAAGATGGGACACAGTCGCAGGGCAGTCTAACCTTGTGCTCACCTGGCATGTCTTTATCCATAAATGCACACACAATTACAGCAAATGAGCTAAAACCACTTGACTGAACAAACAGACTGGGGTTTGAACCAGAGATTATTCTTATCTGAATGGCTCAGTATCACATTGGGGAATACATTTATCTATGTATGAGATACTGAATTTCTTAGTAATTAAACAGCAATGAACAGGGTGTCACTCAGCCTAAAATCCAACAACCAACATGTGCATTTATTCAAGAGTGACAGAATGACCAGTATGATTGATGCCTTCATTTAAAAATCTGTGAGGGATAATTTACTGGAGTAAATATTTAAACAAATTCAAGCAGAAACGTGGATATAGAGCTCAAAGCTGTTTCCTTCCAATTAGACTGACACCAATCTACCCACCCCTTCCACGACACCTCTAGTTTCTATTAGTTTTGGAACGTCGTTCTGGAAGTTATATTGAGTTCAGACTGACCCAAGAAAAGCAGTACAAACATGGTGAAGCGAGCTGCAGACAGAAGCTGAGATTAGACTCACTTGGCACATTACAGTTAGCAGAAACTTCCATATTGGGTCACTGCTACTCAAAGAGGAATATTGGTCTGACAAGATGTCCTAAGCAGTCTGCTAAGGGGCATAATTTCTTAACATAGATGTGGTAGACATAAAGCTGCTGACGTATCTTCTAGTGGTCCAGCTAGATAACAGATGATTCCTGTTATTCAGAATAAAGAAAAACAGCCCATTTGTTCCAAGTGCTGCTCTTCTGGCCAAATCATACGAATGTTACATTGAAGGCAACCTGCCATTAATATTAATAGCAACAGAGACTGGGAATTAGTTATTTTTAAGTGTTGTTACGGTCTTGTAGTGCAGTGGGCTGGTTCCCCAACATGCTCACCAGTGACAGGAATCAGGTCTCAGTCTGGGATTTCTCCTCTTGGCAACTTGATTGAAATACCAAATTCCCCTCAACCTGGAAAGAAATGCGATCATTTCTCCTCCACTCCTCACACCTCAGCTGACAAAGGTACTTTTGAGCAAGGTACCTGGGCATAAAGATAGGAAGGTCCAAGGTTTGAGCCTGACCTTGGCTGAGTAAGCTGATTTAACAGTGAAGGTACTATAATGGTCTTAACATCTGTTGAAGGGACAGAAAGGGGTGGGGGGGGGGGGGGGGGGGTGGTGGCAGGGGTGGAAAAAGAGAACAAGTTGGCCACAGCTCTGGCTGATCATAATCCAGCAGCTCCTACTGTATGCGTTCTGTGGGTAAATAGCCTATTGTACAGGCTCTGCCAGCAGCAGGAGTTGCAAAGAGGAGGAAGAAATTGGGAAAAATATCAAACTAAATAGAGGGCAGTCATCCTAGGGCATTTGCACATCTTTCACTCACTAAGCCCATCAAGTGAAAAAGCAAAAATACTTCTGATACTGGAAACGTGAAATAGAAAGACAGTAAATGCTGTAAACACTCAGCAGGTCAGATAGTATCAGTGGAGAGAGAATTAGAGTTAACACTTCAGGTTGATGACCCATCAGAACTGAAAGAGAAATGAAAAGCTTTTATGCCAGCAGAGAGCCAGGGAAATGGGAGAAAGAATGATGTAACTTGCCTAGAAGCACACTTCCCTGCTCACTCAGGGATAGCAGACAGCACTAAATGACCAAAAGGATTAAATGAGTCGTTTTGAACTTAATGCCAATACAATTCAATAAACATTACAAAAGCTGTCCAACCAATAAAAATGAGAGTAATAAGCAGATAGTTAAAATCAATTCTCGGCTTGATAGATTATTAACTGCTGTTTGGTCTCACATTATTCCTAGGCAGCCCTAGTGATTGTTTGCTGGATTTTACTACATAATCTTCCTATTCAGCAAAATGCAACTTACCAAAATTAGTGGTTAGCAAATTTTTCCATATGCCAAATTATCATTAAACGCTGACAGGCTCCCAGAGACGCTGCCATAAATTTTGAGACTTCCGGAGACCTCATGCAAATACAGATATGCTCCTTGGGTCATCTCTCAACCCAATTACAAAAGGCCTGGATTTCTCCTCATTCATTACAAAATGACTGTATAAGTACTGTTTCCTGCTCCCACCCCAAACTGGAAAACTATCAACTTGGCTTCCAATTTCCACCCGTCTCTCACCTTTACATGGTCCATCTCTGACACCTCCCTTCCCTTCCTTGACTTCTCTGTCTCCATCTCTGGGGTAGACTGTCCATTAATATTCATTATAAGCCCACAGATTCCCACAGCTACACTTCTTCACACCTTGCCTCCGGTAAGGACTCCATTCCATTCTCCCAGTTTCTCCGTCTCCGACGCACCTGCTCTGATGATGCAACCGTCCACAACAGCGCTTCTGATATATGTCTTCCTTTATCCTCAACCGAGGATTCCACCCCCCACCCGCCCCAGTGGTTAACAGGGCCTCCAACAATGTCCGGCCCATTTCCCACATTCTGCCCTCACTCCTTCCCCTCCCTCCCAGAACCGCAACAGGGTTCCCCTTGTCCTCACTTTCCACCCCAACAGCCTCCACATCCAGAGGATCATCCTCCGCCATTTCCACCACCTCCAGCGTGATGCCACCAAATGCATCTCCCCTCCAGCATTCTGAAGGGATCATTCCCTCCGCAACACCTTGGTCCACTCCTCCATTACCCCCGATACCTCAACCCCTTCCCACAGCACTTTCCCATGCAATCACAGGTGTAATACCTGCCCTTTTACCTCCTCTCTCCTCACTATCCAAGGCCCCAAACACTCTTTTCAGGTGAAGCAGCAATTTACTTGTACTGCCTTCAATTTGGTATACTGTATTCACTGCTCACAATGCAGTCTCAACACTGGGGAGACCAAATGCAGATTGGGCGACTGCTTTGCTGAACACCTCGCTCAGTCCGAAAGCATGACCCGAGCGTCCGGCTGCTTGCCATTTCAACACTCCTCCCTGCTCCCATTTCTGTCTTTGGTCTGCTCCAGTGAACATCAATGTAAGCTTGAGGAGCAGCACCTGATCTTTCGATTAGGCACTCTACAGCCTTGCAGACTGAACATTGAGCTCAATAACTTCAGAGCATGACTGGCCTTTTTAAAAATATTTTATTTTTTTTAAATGGTTAAAAAACCATGTGCCTGCTTTTCATGTAGTCAGAGCTGCTCATTTTTCTGCTATTAACACTCTCTCTGGATTAATGCTTTTGTCTTTCACCACGAGCATTAACACACTCTTTGCCTTTGTCCCAGGACAGCTTTGTTGTTTAATCTCTCCTGCCCTATCAAACACCTTCCCTTTTGTTCTTTTCCCCCACCCCACCTCCCCTTCACTTGCTTAAAACCCAATTCTTTTCTAACCATTGCCAGTTCTGATGAAAGGTCAGACCTGAAACATTAACGT
The DNA here is from genome assembly GCF_036365525.1 of Heterodontus francisci. Taxonomy (NCBI): domain Eukaryota; kingdom Metazoa; phylum Chordata; class Chondrichthyes; order Heterodontiformes; family Heterodontidae; genus Heterodontus; species Heterodontus francisci. Next base: position 44,825,700 of record NC_090394.1, read on the forward strand.
TGCTCCTCTCTCCACAGATGCTGCCAGACCTGCTGAGTATTTCCAGCACTTTTTGCTTTTATTTCAGATTTCCAGCGTCTGCAGAATTTTGCTTTTACAAAAGGCAACATCAGTTACCCAAAGGAAAGCATTGATACTTTGAAACTGCTTTTCCATCAGTTGACAGAACGAATGTACCTGTAAGCCAACAAATACAGAAAAGATATAGATTGCAGAATTTGAGACAATGTGCTCCAACATTCAGGATGTTAAGCCCCACACAGACAGCAATCTGATGACTTTACAGGTTCCATTCCAAAAATCCTGAGACTGTGAAACAATTGTGAAGTCGAAGTGATGAAGCATTTCAAACAAGAAATCGAAGCAAGAGTATCAGGTCTTACATTTCTGACTGGATCCACTGCTTGAATGCACTTTGCATCAGATGCAGCAACTGACTGAAGCCTAATTGCATCATTAGAATCAGTCAGGTCTATGACAGTAAGTCTTTCAACAAACTTTTTTTGCCACTTTAAAAAAGAAATTACTATGAAAATACATTCCTACATGGATTAATTACAGCTGCTGACAGTTCAGCATTTTCACTTAAGATACATTTTATTCCAGTGACACCAGAAATAGATGTGCTTTGTAAGAAGTCATACTGAAATCTGTGTCACAAGCCATAAACAACCAACGGCGTACACTTATCAGCTGCTCTGATTATGCAAAGCGCTCTGACGCTTGCTTACGACAGGAGAAATGTAAGCGATTTAGGACAGAAAGTGGGAGAAAATTCTTTTACACAGAGGGTTGTGAGGCTGTGGAATTAATTTTAAGAGTTAGTAATGGAAACAGTAATGGCAATATTTATGAATAGGTTAGTTAGGTGGTTTGAAAGAACAGTGAATAAAAGGATATGGGTATAAGGTTGGCACATGGGGGAGAAGGACTACTGATCTTGTGGAGAATAATCAACACAGACTGGCTGGGTCAAACAGCTTGTTGGTATTATAACTTCTATGTAATTCACAAAGGGGCAGCAGCCACTGAAGAGGAAGTAAAGGAATTATGCGGTGGGGAGAGGAAAGAGGAAGACTGAAAACAAGGTCTGAGACACAAGGTATCACGAGGTAGGGTCAGAGGTTGCAAGGCAAAGTTATTTGTGAGAGGGGGCCAAAGCATAGTGGCTCAAGATCTACATTCAATAGTGCAGCAGTCATCTGGATTTGGAGGACTGGAACATGGATTGGAAGTTACTAACCAAACAAAATGGGGTGAGATTGTGAAGAAATGTGAACAAGAAGAAATAAGTAGATTCAGTGAGGAACAAGGATCCAGCGGAACTGGATGAGGATGAGCTCAGAATGCTCTTTCTAGGAGGATATGAACCAGGGTTCTGGATTTGCTGAAGTTCGCAAAGGATGGAGACAGGTGAAGAGAGCATTCTAGGAATTGAAACTAGAGGTGATGCAGATGTGGAGGAAGGCTTTGTTGGCCAAGGAAATGAGCTGATATTGAAGATTGGTCTGATACAGAAATGGAAGGCAGCAACCAGATATTGAGTGAAGTCACGCATATGTTGGAGTGAACCAAACAGATTCAATTCTGTCAAACCCAAGACATGGACAGTTCAGGTCAGGATTTGATGTTAGACTGGCAATTGATAAGTACAGCAACAGCCCTAAAGTTAATGGTGTCAGTGAAGAGGGAGAATTAAGGCACCAGCATTCACAAGTGCAGATATCACTCAAGGATAGCATGTAGTGAATAGGAGGGGGCTAGAGATAGAACTCTGAGGTCCACCACAAGTGACTTTATAGGCTCAAAAAGCCGTGGATTTGGGTGGGAATTTTTGTGGAAGATGAAGTTGAGGAAAGGAAGGAGAGAATCTGATGGAAGGGAGACGGGGTGAGGGAAGTTCAGGTGCATTTAAATTCACAAATGGTGAGGAATCAGAGCAAAAGGGGATTAAGGGGGACACTAAGATGGGAATGTGGCTTTTTGGTAATGAGTATTTTGAAAGGCAAGAACAGTAATAAAGAGTGAAATACTGCAAAGCTGATAAGTGTAATCGAAACAATCATGGGGCTCTCTACCAGGGTCAGAGACAACAGAGCTTGTGAACTGAATTACTGCATTGTAACTACAGTTATCTTTAGCCAGTGGTGCTTAATTTGATATTGAGCCAACTTAGTGGATCAACAAATATTTCATCCAAGAAACAATGCAAAACTATTGCGATTATAGTACAATCTAAAATACCTCCTCCAGAATTACACATATACCCAATGGTTTAAAAAAAAAAGTGTTCTTTCATAGGAACTCCAAATAAACAAATGGTAGACAGTAACTGAATTCTAACCTCTTTCCTGACCACTGCCACATAACTTTTATTCAACTGAGGTGGAGAACAATCCAACTTGCAGGTCTCCATACAACATGATCAATCCCATTGAATGATCAGTCGAGCCATGTAAAGAAATTGGTCCCACCCATTCTCTACCACTTACAACATCGATGGTGACATTTTTGGATTGGGAACTCATTGCTGTTCCTCTTTAGTTTACACAGTACTACAGCAAAGAAACAGGCCCAACAGGTCAATGCTGGTGTTTATGCTCTACATGAGCCTCCTTCCACCCTTCATCTAACCCTGTCAACATACCTATTCCTTTCTCCCTCATGTGCACCTCTAGCTTCCCCTTACACCTGATACTTCAACCACCCCTTATGGTAGCAAGATCCACATTCTCACCATTCTCTGGATAAGGAAGCTTTTCCTGAATTCCCTATTGGATTTATTAGTGATTATTTTATATTTATGGCCCCCTAGTTCTGGTCTCGCCCACAAGTGGGACCATTCTGTCTCTGTCTACCCTTTCATAACCTTAAAGATCTCCATCAGGTCACCCCTCAGTCTTCTCTTTTCTAGAGAAAACAGCACCAGCTTGTTCAATCTTTCTGATAGGTATAACACCTCAGTTCTGGTATCATTCTAGTAAATTATTTTTGTATCTTCTCTACTGCCTCTATATTCTTTTCATAAAATGGAGACCAGAAATATTCATCTCTTCCGGCATTTTGTTGTAGTCCTTCTCTGTATTAACTATACACCTCAATTTGGTATCATCTGCAAATTTTGAAATTGTACTTGATTCCCAAGTCCAAACTGTTTATGTAAATAGTGAACAACAGTGGTTCCAGCGCTGAACCACCAAACACCACTTCCCACCTTTTGCCAACTGAGCAACTGCCATTAACCTCAGTTTTCTCTTTTCTAATCAGCATGCTAGCCATTCTCCTACTTGTCTCCCGACTCCACATGTTCTGACCATAGTTATAAGTCGATTATCTACCTTATCAAAGGCCTTAATAAATATTTACTTACTACATTAACATCACTTTTTTCAAAGAATTCAGTAAGGTCTTCCTGTTTAAAATCCATCGTGACTACTTTTTTTCAGTTTCCAGATATTTTTCTATTATATCTGAGTAAGGATTCCATTATCTTTCCTACCACCATTAAGCTAAATTGGTCTACAGTCCAGTTTTCTGGTATCATTCCCATTTCAAATGAATATATATTATAGTGCCTCTGCTATCTTTTCCCTAGCTTCTTTTAATATGCACGTATGGGATTTTATCCTCTCCAAGTTTAATAATTTATAAACTAATTTCCCCCCCCCAACTTTCTATCTTATTTGATCCCTTCTCATGCCATGCCCGCCATGTCTCCCTAGTAAATATTACTGCGAAGTAATTATTTAATAATTCTGCCATTTCGTTGTCATTTTGAGTTTATCGTATGTACCCCTTTGTGGTCCTATCCCTATTCTGATTCTTCTTTTGTTACTTATGTATCTGTTAATACTTTTATTTCTTGTTATATTCTTTGATAATTTAATTTTGTAGTTTCTCTTTGCATACCTTTGTGCTCTAAAATTTCTTACCTAACCCTTTTGTATTCATATTTGTCATCCTTTCCTTTGTTGTCTATACGCATAGTACATGCCTTTCTCTTCAGTTTCAATTTTTTTCCTACTTTCTTGATTCATCTGTGGTGCGTCATTGTTGGCTAGTTGGCTTTTGCTTTTTAATGGGACATATTTCTTCTGGACTGTATTGATCACTGTTTAAAATGTTTCCCACTGCTGTCCTATATCTGTCAGCAATTTTTTCCAGTGTATTTTCTCTAGTTACATTCTCATCCGTGTAAAAATAAGCTTTTTTGCAATTAATTACATTGGCCTTTTTCTTTCTTATATCCTTCTCCATCTTTATCTTAACTCTTGTTATGTTGTGATTACTACTATCTAGATGTGCCCCCTACGCTTACTTTTCTTATCTGTTCTGGTTCATTTCCCATTACTGGTTCCAGCAGTGCTCCCTCTCGGGCTTCATCACAGGATGTGGCTGAAGTACAAGAGGAGAACTGGCACATGGCCACATGAAAGACAGCCATCATAAATCACCATGTACCTAATTATGTGCAGCAACTGGCAGAACAGCCTCCAGCTGGTCGCTTTTAATCATTTTGTTTCTAAATGACCAACACAGTCTCTGCCTGAAAAGAACATTCTAGAGATGGTGACCTCAGCTACTTTGTGTTAAAGTGTAATGTGAAAGAAAATTACCAAACATTAGCATTATATGCATATGGACATTGTCAAGACTTCCCGCAATCCCCTAAACCTTTAACATGCTCCATAGTCAATTAGATCACAACTAATCAGTACCTCAATTCCATTTACCCAGTGTTGCTCCATATTTCTTGATAATCTTACCCATCAAAAATCTATCTAATTCAGTCTTGAAAATTTCAATTTCCAGAATTTTGGGGGAAGATAGTTTCAGATTTCCACTACCCTTTGGGTTTAAAAAAAAGTGCTTCCTATTTTCATTCCTGAATGGTCGAGCTCCAATATAAGATTGTGCTTCCTCATTCTGAATCCTCCAAGAGAAGAAATAGTTTCTTCCTCTTTAACCATTTTCAACACCTCTATTAAATAAACCCTCAAGGTGATATGACCACTCAGGTTTATTCAACCTGTACTCACAATTTAGGTCTTTAAGCCCCAGTATCATTGTGGTGAATTGCACTGCGTGCCCTCCAAGGCCAATATATCTTTCCTGAGGTGCTCTGCCCAGAACTGAATGCAGTACTCCAGGTGGAGTCTGACCAAGGCTCTGTACAATTGAGGGGTCACTTTCTCTCTTTTGCATTTCAACCACCTCGAGATAAAAGGTCAACACTCCAGTAGTCTTTTTGATGACTTTTTTGGAACCGTGCACCAACTTTAAGTGTTTTGTGTATATGGAAAGAAATCCCTTTGTTCGTCTCTCCACATTAAAATAAATTCCTATTTGTTTTTCTTCAATTCTTAGGTCCTCATTTCAAAATGATACTTGCCAATATGGTAGAGTATGATAACAGTGGACAACTCCATTATACAAATGTCAAAGACCCTTCCAGCCTCAGCCAACCTCAAAGTAAGCTTGCTACAATTTCTGAAGACAACCACTCAAAGAAGAAAACAGACACAACTGGCTTGGTTTCTGGCCTTAGGAGTCCAGCAGGTTTACTGGGGTGAGACCCATGTGTCAGGATCTAGCATACTGACCCAGTATAAAACTACACGTGGTCTCCTTCTCAAACAGGCATTTGGGTATATTTAACAGTGTTTTATCTGGTTACACAGCAATCACAGACAACTGGTTTCTGCATCCTCTCAACTGTAATGCCAAAAATTTTGGATACACAGCTTCTGATTGTTGATGATTCTGGAGATAAAAGATAGATGCATCCAGCACATTCCTAATCAAAGTTCTGTGGGTGGATTCACAAAATGTTAGCACTGAAAAAGTAACAGCTTTACAGGCAGAGCCAGAAGAAAACCAAGTAATGTGTTCTGGCATTGTAAGGAAGTGGGAGCAATTTCAAACCTCTTTCCTTTGTTCCATGTTCTGAACAGTACTTTCTCAACTCTGGCTCTCAAGATCGAAAGCATTATTCTAACACTGGCATTAGATCTTCAAACTGTCATTCAATGATGAGCAGCTACTCACTCCAACGAAGACCTTATTAACCAAAGACATTACTGAAATGCCCATTAGTAGCATGTTTATCCATGGCAGGATGCTTTTTACCCCGACAACAATTTCAAAACTACAGCCTAACTGCTTGAAATCGGCAGCCCCAAAACAGAGAAAGTACTCCAAGTCAGTAATTGGCAAGAGCCTGGGAGCTGACTACCATCCTTCAAGTTGCAGATTAGGCCCTATTTATCAAAGCATTAAAAAAGTTAAACAAAGCACTTTTCACTTTTGCATTAAAAAATACGAATATTTAAACGGTTTGGGAAATATATATAGGTCTGGTGATCACACGACAGTTATCACAAATTAAAGCGAATTTGTACCTAGAAATTAGGTTAATTACAACGCACTTTGTCCTAATAAAAATTCGACAACCTCTCTTTGGGAAACTTTAGGCTCACCAACTTTTGAAGACTAGCGTAGGCGGTGGCGTAGTGGTATTATCACTGGACTAGTAACCCAGAGACCCAGAGTATTTCTCTGGGGACATGGGTTCGAATCCCACCGCAGCAAAAGGTGGAATTTGAATTTAATTAATAAATCTGGAATTAAAAACTAGTCTAATGATGAAACCATGTAAAAACCCATCTGGTTCACTAATGTCCTTTAGGGAAGGAAATCTGCTGTCCTTACCTGGTCTGGCCTACATGTGACTCCAGACCCACAGCAATGTGGTTAACACTTACATGCCCTCTGAAATGGCCTAGCAAGCCATTCAGTTGTACCTAACCGCTACGAAGTCAATAAAAAGGAATGAAACCGGACGGACAACTCGGCATCGACCTAGGCACCGGAAACGACAATGGCAAACCCAGCCCTGTCGACCTGCTAAGTCCTCCTTACTAACATCTGGGGGCTTGTGCCAAAGTTGGGAGAGCTGTCCCACAGACTAGTCAAGCAACAGCATGACATAGTCATACTCACGGAATCATACCTTACAGACAATGTCCCAGACACTGCCATCACCATCTCCGGGTATGTCCTGTCCCACCGGCAGGACAGACCCACCAGAGGTGGTGGCACAGTGGTATACAGTAGGTAGGGAGTTGCCCTGGGAGTCCTCAACATCGACTCCGGATCCCATGAAGTCTCATGGCATCAGGTCAAACAAGGGCAAAGTAACCTCCTGCTGATTACCACATACCGCCCTCCCTCAGCTGATGACTCAGTACTCCTCCATGTTGAACACCACATGGAGGAAGCACTGAGGGTGGCAAGGGCACAAAATATACTCTGACTGGGGTACTTCAATGTCCATCACCAATAGTGGCTCGGTGGCACCACTACTGACCGAGCTGGCCGGGTCCTAAAGGACATAGCTGCTAGACTGGGTCTACGGCAGGTGGTGGGGGAACCAAAACGAGGGAAAAACATACTTGACCTCGTCCTCACCAATCTGCCTGCCGCAGATGCTTCTGTCCATGACTGTATTGGTAGGAGTGACCACCGCACAGTCCTTGTGGAGACGAAGTCCCGCCTTCACATTGAAGATACCATCCATCGTATTGTGTGGCACTATCACCGTGCTAAATAGGACAGATTTCGAACAGATCTAGCAATGCAAAACTGGGCATCCATGAGGCGCTGTGGGCCATCAGCAGCAGCAGAATTGTACTCAACCACAATCTGCAACCTCATGGCCCGGCATATCCCCCACTCTACCATTACCATCAAGCCAGGAGACCAACCCTGGTTCAATGAAGAGTGCAGCAGGGCATGCCAGGAGCAGCACCAGGCATACCTCAAAATGAGGCGTCAACCTGGTGAAGCTACAACATGGGACTATCTACGTGCCAAACAGAGTAAGCAGCATGTGATAGACAGAGCTAAGCGATCCCATAACCAATGGATCAGATCTAAACTCTGCAGTCCTGCCACATCCTGCCGAGAATGGTGGTGGACAATGAAACAACTAACTGGAGGAGGTGGCTCCACAAATATCCTCATCCTCAATGATGGGGGAGCCCAGCACATCAGTGCGAAAGAAAAGGCGGAAGCATTTGCAAAAATCTTCAGCCAGAAGTGCCGAGTTGATGATCCATCTCGGCCTCCTCCTGAAGTCCCCAGCATCACAGATGCCAGACTTCAGCTAATTCGATTCACTTCACGTGATATCAAGAAACGACTGAAGGCACTGGATACTGCAAAAGCTATGGGCCCTGACAATATTCCGGCAATAGTACTGAAGACCTGTGCTCCAGAATTTGCCGCGCCCCTAGCCAAGCTGTTCCAGTACAGCTACAACACTGGCATCTACCCTGCAATGTGGAAAATTGCCCAAGTGTGTCCTGTACACAAAAAGTCCAACCCGGCCAATTACCGCCCGATCAGCCTACTCTCAATCATTAGTAAAGTGATGGAAGGTGTCATCAACAGTGCCATCAAGCGGCACTTGCTTAGCAATAACCAGTTTGGGTTCCGCCAGGGCCACTCAACTCCTGACCTCATTACAGCCTTGGTTCAAACATGGACAAAAGAGCTGAACTCAAGAGGTGAAGTGAGAGTAACTGCCCTTGACATCAAGGCAGCAGTTGACCGAGTATGGCATCAAGGAGCCCTAGCAAAACTGAGGTCAATGGGATCCAGGGGGAAAACCCTCCGCTGGCTGGAGTCATACCTAGCGCAAAGGAAGATGGTTGTGGTTGTTGGAGGTCAATCATCTGAGCTCCAGGACATCACTGCAGGAGCTCCGTGTAGAAATGCAGCAAGACCTGGACAATATCCAGGCTTGGGCTGATAAGTGGCAAGTAACATTCGCGCCACACAAGTGCCAGCCACTCAGTTGTACCTAACTGCTATGAAGTCAATAAAAAGGAATGAAACCTGACAGACCACCCGGTATCGACCTAGGCACCGGAAACGACAACGGCAAACCCAGTCCTGTCGACCCTGCAAAGTCCTCCTTACTAACGTCTGGGAGCTTGTGCCAAAGTTGGGAGAGCAACAGCCTAGTTCTACTCGCGGAATCATACCTAACAGACAATGTCCCAAACACTGCCATCACCATCCCTGGGTATGTCCTGTCCCACCGGCAGGACAGACCCACCAGAGGTGGTGGAACAGTGGTATACAGTAGTGAGGAAGTTGCCCTGGGAGTCCTCAACATCGACTCCGGACCCCATGAAGTCTCATGGCATCAGGTTAAACATGGGCAAGGTAACCTCCTACTGATTACTACCTACCACCCTCCCTCAGCTGATGACTCAGTACTCCTCCATGTTGAACACCACTTGGAGGAAGCACTGAAGGTGGCAAGGGCACAAAATGTACTCTGGGTGGGGGACTTCAATATCCATCACCAAGAGTGACTCGGTAGCACCACTGCTGACCGAGCTGGCCGAGTCCTAAAGGACATAGCTGCTAGACTGGGTCTGCGGCAGGTGGTGGGGAACCAACATGAGGGAAAAACATATTTGACCTCGTCCTCACCAATCTGCCTGCCACAGATGCTTCTGTCCATGACAGTATTGGTAGGAGTGACCACCGCACAGTCCTTGCGGAGACCAAGTCCTGCCTTTACATTGAGGATACCGTCCATCGTGTTGTGTGGCACTATCACCGTACTAAATGGGATAGATTTCGAACAGATCTAGCAATGTAAAACTGGGCATCCATGAGGTGCTGTGCGCCTTCAGCAGCAGCAGAATTGTACTCAACCACAATCTGTAACCTCATGGCCCGGCATATCACCCACTCTACCATTACCATCAAGCCAGGAGACAAACCCTGGTTCAATGAAGAGTGCAGGAGGGCATGCCAGGAGCAGCACCAGGCATACCTCAAAATGAGGTTTCAACCTGGTGAAGCTACAACCCAAGACTACTTGCATGCGTAAGCAACATGCAATAGACAGAGCCAAACGATCCCATAACCAACGGATCAGATCTAAGCTCTGCAGTCCTGCCACATCCAGCTGTGAATGGTGGTGGACAATTAAACAACTAACTGGAGGAGGTGGCTCCACAGATATCCCCATCCTCAATGATGGGGGAGCCCAGCACATCAGTGCGAAAGATAAGGCTGAAGCATTTGCAACAATCTTCGGCCAGAAGTGTTGATGACCCATCTCGGCCACCCCCAGCATCACAGATGCCAGTCTTCAGCCAATTCGATTCACTCTGCGTGATATCAAGAAACGACTGAAGGCACTGGATACTGCAAAAGCTATGGGCCCCGACAATATTCCGGCAATTGTAATGAAGACCTGTGCTCAAGAACTTGCCGCGCCCCCAGCCAAGCTGTTCCAGTACAGCTACAACACTGGCATCTACCCTGCAATGTGGAAAATTGCCCAGGTATGTCCTGTACACAAAAAGCAGGACAAGTCCAACCCGGCCAATCACCGCCCCATCAGCCTACTCTCAATCATCAGTAAAGTGATGGAAGGTGTCATCAACAGTGCCATCAAGTGGCACTTGTTTAGCAATAACATGCTCAGCGACGCTCAGTTTGGGTTCCGCCAGGGCCACTCAGCTCCTGACCTCATTACAGCCTTGGTTCAAACATGGACAAAAGAGCTGACTCCAGAGGTGAGGTGAGAGTGACTGCCCTTGACATCAAGGCAGCATTTGACCGAGTATGGCATCAAGGAGCCCTAGCAAAACTGAGGTCATTGAGAATCAGGGGGAAAACCCTCCGCTGGCTGGAGTCATACCTAGTGCAAAGGAAGATGGTTGTGGTTGTTGGAGGTCAATCATCTGAGCTCCAAGACATCACTGCAGGAGTTCCTCAGGGTAGTGTCCTCGGCCCAACCATCTTCAGCTGCTTCATCAATGACCTTCCTTCAATCATAAGGTCAGAGTGGGGATGTTCGCTGATGATTGCACAATGTTCAGCACCATTCGTGACTCCTCAGATACTGAAGCAGTCCGTGTAGAAATGAAGAAAGACCTGGACAATATCCAGGCTTGGGCTGATACGTGGCAAGTAACGGGCAATGACCATCTCCAACAAGAGAGAATCTAACCATCTCCCCACGACATTCAACAGCAATACCATCGCTGAATCCCCCATTATCAACATCCTACCATTGACCAGAAACTGAACTGGAGTAGCCATATAAATACCATGGCTACAAGAGCAGGTCAGAGGCTAGGAATCCTGAGGCAAGTAACTCACCTCCTGACTCCCCAAAGCCTGTCCACCATCTACAAGGCACAAGTCAGGAGTGTGATGGAATACTCTCCACTTGCTGGATGGGTGCAGCTCCAACAACACTCAAGAAGCTCAACACCATCCAGAACAAAGCAGCCCGCTTGATCGGCACACCATCCACAAACATTCACTCCCTCCACCACCAACGCACAGTGGCAGCAGTGTGTACCATCTACAAGATGCACTGCAGCAATGCACCAAGGCTTCTTAGACAGCACCTTCCAAACCTGCGACCTCTACCAACTAGAAGGACAAGGGCAGCAAATACATGGGAACACCACCTGCAAGTTCCCCTCCAAGTCACACACCATCCTGATTTGGAACTCTATCGCTGTTCCTTCAATGTCGCTGGGTCAAAATCCTGGAACTCCCTTCCTAACAGCACTGTGGGTATACCTACCCCAAATGGACTGCAGCGGTTCAAGAATAGCTCACCACCACCTTCTCGAGGGCAATTAGGGACGGGCAATAAATGCTGGCCTGGCCAGTGACGCCTACATCCCATGAATGAATTAAAAAAAAAATAAGGGCCAATGTCTTTGCCAAGCAGAAAATGATGAAATAAGACTAAGAAAATGGTCTGCACCCTCATGTCTACCAGCCTTTGTCTTCCAGCATACTCCCAGGTTATTGAAGCCTGTCAGTTTCCCCATGCTCCCCTCCCCCTCTTCTATCCTGCTTTAACTATTCACGCACCCTCTGGGTCTCAGATACCTATTATTTCTATATCATCTCTGTGCCTTCTCTCATCTTATGTGACCACATATTTAACTATCCCTTGTTCACTATCCAATTACTTTCCCTATCATTCTTTTCCTCTACGTGCTCATTTATCCTCAACTTGTCACCTAGTTCTGGTCCTGCTTCTAGGCTGTATGTAGGATCACAAGACCTGAATTATTAAGCTATCCCTTTTCCTCTTGTCCACAGATGCTCCCTGGCCTGCTCAGCATTTCAGGCATTTGTTTATAACTTAACAGTTCCAGAATCTACAGTGTTTTGCTTTTTGTTTTAAGCGTGTGGAGTACAAGCATCACAGAACATTTCCCAGGCCTCCAAGTGGCAGTGAGGACAAATGGCAGAGTGCAGAAAAATGTTACACTAAATATATACGGCCACTTACTTTTATATAGCACCTTTCATGTAGGAGCATAACTGGACCAAAACTGAAAGGTGTCAAAGGAGATATTAGGATGTGAAACTAAAAGCTGGGTTAAAGATAGAAGTTTTAAGGAGGATCTTAAAGTTGTTAACGGAAAGAATTGCAGAGCTTTGGGTCTATAGGGGTGAAAGTATGGCTGCCAATAGTGGCACAAAATGGGGGGGCAGTGTTGGGGGGAATGTAGAGCAGCCAAGAGAGTTAGCGGAATGCAGAAATTAGAGGGTAGCAGGGCTAAAGGAGGTTAGAGATAGGAGGAGCAAGGCAATAGAAGGATTTTAAAAAGGATACAATTTTTTTTAAATCAAGCTGTTAGTGGACTGGGAGCCGATGTAAGTCAGTGAGCTGGGTGATGGGTGAACAGCACTTGGTGTGACTTAGAACATGGGCAGCAGAGTTTTGGATCAGCTCAAATTTATGGTGGGTGGACAGGGCAGGAGTGCATTGGAATAGTCAAGGCCAACAGTAACAAAAGCATAGATGAGGGTTTCAGCATATGTGCTGAGGCAGGGGCTGAGGGGGGCGATAATACAGAGGAGAATAGGTGGTCTTCGTGATGGAAAGGATATAGAGTTGGAAGCTCAGCACGGGGCCGAATAGGACATTGAGGTTGCCAAGAGTCTGTTTCAGCTTGAGAATGCAGCCAGGAAGGGGAATGGAATCGGTGGAAAGAGAATAGACTTTGGTGGGGTCCAAAGAAAATGGCTTCAGGCTTCCCAATGTCTAATTAGAGGAAATTGCGGATTATCTAGGACTGGATATTAGACAGCAATCTGATAAAGCAGGTGATGGATAGCGAGGTAGAGCTGGATGTCACTGGCATACACGTGGATCCTCCCCCCCGCCCCACATTTAAGTCCAAATAATTTATATACCACAAAAAGCAGAGAATCTAGTACGCCATGTCTTTGAGATGATGTTGCAAAGGGACAGTACATCGATGAGAAATAAGAGGGGGCCAAAGATAGATCACAGGGGACTCCAGAAGCAACGGTGAGGAGGTGGGAAGAGAAGGCATTAAAGGAGATTCTCTGGCTATGACTGGATAAGGGTGGACACAGAAGGAAGTAGGGTTGGAAGGGGGACGCAAGTGTTAAGGAATACAAGGAGGTGATCAGAGATGCTCTTATCTATGAGACGGTGGGAATACAGACAACACGCAAGATGTCAAGGTGGACGTGAATATCAGCAGGAGAGTTTTTATGGAGGGAGAGATTGAGAGAGAGAACAGGAAGGCAGTGAAGTCATGAGCAGGTGGGGCAATGGAAAGTATGATCCGTGTTACATAAACCTAATTAAAACCATCTTATTCCCTCAAACAGGAAGGAAACTTTCATTTTTGCAATGACATTTTCTTACTTTGGTTCACCCCTGTCTACACAGTAATCCCACCGTAGGTCAGGGCAGCATCTGTGGAACGAACAGATCAGTTAACATTTCGGGTGCAGTTGATGTGGTCTACGTGGATTTTAGCAAGGCTTTTGACAAGGTCCCACATGGCAGACAGGTTGAAAAAAATAAAAGGCCATGGGATGCGGGGAAATGTAGCAAGCTGGATACAAAATTGGCTCAGTGGCAGGAAACAAAGGGTAATGGTTGACAAGTGTTTTTGCAACTGGAAGGCTGTTTCCAGTGGCGTTCCGCAGGGCGCAGTACTAGATTCTCTGCTTTTTGTGGTATATAAATTATTTGGACTTAAATGTGGGTGGGGGGGCATGATCAAAAAGTTTGCAGATGACACAAAGATTGGTCATGTGGCTGATAGTGAGGAGGGAAGCTATAGACTGCAACAAGATATCAATGGACTGGTCAGGTGAGCAGAGAAGTGGCAAATGAAATTCAACCCGGAGAAGTGAGAGGCTGGGGAAGTCAAACAAGGCAAAGGAATACGCAATAAATGGGAGGATACTGAGTGGTGTAGAGGCACTGAGGGACCTTGGAGTGCATGTCCACAGATCCCTGAAGGTAGCAGGACAGGTCTATAAGGTGGTTAAGGCAGCATATGGAAAATTATCCTTTATTAGCCGAGGCATAGAATATAAGAGTAGGGAGGTTATGCTGGACCTATATAAAACACTAGTTAGGCCACAACTTGAGTACTGTGTGCAGTTCTGTTCAAGTTATTACAAAAAGGATGTAATTGCACTAGAGGGGGTACAGAGAAGATTTATGAGGATATTGCCAAGACTGGATAATTGCAGCTATGAGGCAAGATAGGAAAGGCTGGGGTTGTTTTCTTTGGAATAGAAGAGGCTGAGGGGAGATTTCATTGAGGTGTACAAGTATGAGAGGGGCTTGGACAGAGTGAATGGGAAGGACCAATTTCCCTTAGCAGAGAGTCAGTGACTAGGGGCATAGGTTTAAAGAAGGATTAGAAGGGAGATGAGGATAGATCTTTACACCCAGAGGGTGGTAGCTATCTACAACTCACTGTCTGAAAGGGCAGTTGAGGTAGAAACCCTCAACTCATTTCAAAGATGTCTGGATATGCACTTGAAGTAACCTCCAAGGATATGGACCAAGTGCTGGAAAATGGGATTAGGATGGGCTGTTTGTTTTTTGGCCGGCACAGATGGGTAGAGTGGCCTCCTTCGTGCCATAAATTTTTCTACATTTTCTAAATATTCTAAGTATCTGAAAAGGTAGAATGTGCAGGGATGTGGGGAGGGGGCAGAGGAGTGGCAGTACGTGAACTGCTCTTTAGGGGAGCCAACACAGACAGGATGGGTCGAACGGCCTTTTGTGCCGTAACGATTCTATGGATCCTTTTTCAAATCTCAAGGCGGTTGGTGCTCTCCATAAATACTGCTTGACCTACTGAATCTTTCTTGCTTTTTGTGCTTTCGTTTCAAATCTCCAGCACCTGTGGTTTTTTCCTGAGTGGCAATGACTTGAACTCGACCTATGTTTATATCAATATTCAGAACAAAACTGGCCCGACTGCTAGCACACTGAAGATAACCAATAAAACTCAACTGATCCATTATTCATGTAAATACATTCTGTTGACTATTGAAATGTTTCATATTTGCATACATTAATTGATCAGTAATAGAAAAAGTACTGATCAAATGCCCCTTCAACTTGGTCAAGGACATGTTGACATCTGACTGCTTTTTGTCATACACCTTCAGATCCAATGCAGATGTCCCCATCAATTAGACCAAAGAACTGAAATTTTCAGTTACCTCTCCAACTTGCTAGCTTCTACGCAGTGGTTTTGATACATTTTTAAAATTATTCTTTCATGGGATGAGTGCATCGTGGGCAAGGCCAATATTTGTTGCCTATCCCTAATAGCCCTTGAGAAGGTGGTGGCGAGCTGCAGCAGGCTATCTGGTGTAGGGACACCCACAGTACTGTAAGGGAGTTCCAGGTACCTGACCTAGCAACAGCGAAGGAACGGCGATATAGTTCCAAGCCAGGACAGTGTGGGGCTTGGAGGGGAACTTGCAGGTGGTGGCGGTGTTCCCATACATCTACTGCCCTTGTCCTTCTAAGTGGTAGAGGTTGCGGGTTTGTAAAGTGCTGTTGAAGGAGCCTTGGCGAGTTACTGCAGGGCATCCTGTGGATGCTACACACCATCTCCACCACCAGCACACAGTGGCAACAGTGAATGGTTAAACTGGTGGATGGGGTGCAGATCAAGTGGGCTGCTTTGTCCTGGATGGTGTCAATCTTTTTGAGTGTTGTCAGAGCTGCGCTCATCCAGGCAAGAGAGTATTCCATCATACTCCCAATTTGTGCCTTGTAGATGGTGGACATGCTTTGGGGAAGTCAGGAGGTGAGCTACCCGCCGCAGAATTCCCAGCCTCATTGCCTGGTACTTGTGTTATGAGCTGAACTTTAAAAAAAAAACAAAGAAGTCACCAGAAGGTTCCTGGACTTTGCTTGTAAACAAGCCCTTACTGGAAGGCACCTGTTTTTAGATAAAATACCAACAGGGAACTTGTTGTTTTGACTTGGGGAGATATTTACAAAGAAGTGACAGGTCAAGATTTATAGAGGTCAGGAGGCTTGACTTCTGGAATGTTTTTGGTTTCACTCTGAATTGTTACAAAAGACAGTTGGTTTTTGCCTGCCAAAAAAACCCAGTTCATCTCCTTCTCTCCCTTTGAAAGAAACCCTGTATGCCCAGTATGTCAGTCTCCTCTTTCTTCCTGTATTTGAAGAAACCCTGCATATCAAATGTGAGAGAACTGAAACTCCTGTTGCTGCATTTCTGCTGTAAGGCCTATCTGAAACCTCTGGAGCTGCATTTCATGGAAAGCCTATCCAAACTGATCTTCAACATTGCCTGGAAAGAACTGTTCGAGGAAGATCCCAGTAACAGTGGTCTATATGCATTTGGGACACCAAACCAAAACAAAGGACATCTTTTCATATCATTTTTTTTCCCTTCAAGAATGAGCAAGTATTCAGCCCAAGTGAATGTTTTTTGTCTTTTTTTGTAACAGAGCTCTAAACCATAATCCCTTTTATTTTGCCGGCTAACGAGAGCGCGAGTGTGTGAGGGGCTACGGTAAAAAAGGAACTTTAACATTTCAATCTGTGTGTTTATGCTTTACTTCATTATTGGTTAAAACCTGTTTCATAATAAACTGATAATTTTGTTGTTTAAAGAACAGGGCGGCACAGTGGTTAGCACCGCAGCCTCACAGCTCCAGGGACCCGGGTTCGATTCCGGGTACTGCCTGTGTGGAGTTTGCAAGTTCTCCTTGTGTCTGCGTGGGTTTTCTCCGGGTGCTCCGGTTTCCTCCCACAAGCCAAAAGACTTGCAGGTTGATAGGTAAATTGGCCATTATAAATTGTCACTAGTATAGGTAGGTGGTAGGGAAATATAAAAACAGATGGGGATGTTTGGTAGGAATATGGGATTAGTGTAGGATTAGTATAAATGGGTGGTTGATCGGCACAGACTCGGTGGGCCGAAGGGCCTGTTTCAGTGCTGTATCTCTAATCTAATCTAAACCTGGTAGGTGCGTTTCATTCTGGGAAAAGTAGAATATAAGATTGATCATATCGGTAAGTGGGAAAATTTAAATATATGTTGTGACCTATGGAGAAATGGGATTAGAACAAACAGTGCATTCCTCCCGCCTCGGTCTTAACAGGCGGCAAGTAACATTCGCACCACATATCAGCCCAAGTCTGAGTGTTGTCCAGGTCTTGCTGCAAGCGGGTATGCACTACTTCAGTATCTGAGGAGTCTCGAATTGTACTGAATACTGCAATCAGCGAACATGCGCACTTCTGACCTTATGGTGGAGGGAGGATCATTGATGAAGTAGCTGAAGTTGGCTGGGCCTAGGACATTGCCCTGAGAAACTCCTGCAGTGACATCCTGGGGCTGAAATGATTGGCCTCCAACAACCACAATCACCTTCCTTAGTATTAGGGGTGACTTCAACCAGTGGAGAGATTCTCCGTCCCCCACCCCACCCGATTCCCACTGATTTCAATTTTGCTAGGGCCCCTTGGTGCCATACTTGGTCAAATGCTCCCTCGAAGTCAAGGGCAGTCACGCTCATCTTACCTCTGGAATTCTGCTCTTTTGTCCATGTTTGGACCAATGCTGTAATGAGGTCTAGAGCTGAGTGTCCCTGGCGAAACCCAAACTAAGCATCGGTGAGTAGGTTATTGCTGGGTAATTGCTGCTTAATAGCACGATCAATGATACCCTCCATCACTTTGTGCAGTAATTGGTTGTGTTGGATTTGTCTTGCTTTCTATGGATAGGACATACCCAAGCAATTTTCCACATTGTCAGGTAGATGCCAGTGTTGTAGCTGTAGTGGAACAGCTTGGCTAGGGGTGCAGCTAGCTCTGAAGCATTAAGTCCTCAATACGACAGCTGTGTCTTGTCATCAGGGCACATGGCCTTCGCTGTATTCAGGAACTGCTGCCTGATGGAAATGCCAAGTGACTCCACCTTCCCAGCTGGAGTTACTTTCTGTGGCCAGGAGCTTACAGGAGAAGAGATTTCAGTGTTGGCTAGGACACCAAGGTTGTGGTTGGCTGTAACTAGCTCCAACATGCTGCAGAATGGCTGGTAACCAAACCAAATGGACAATGCCAACCAGACTTTGAGTTTCAAGTATATTCCATAGCAATTGTTAACCAGTGTACACTGCTTCCAGGTATTACCACTCTACATCAGAAGAAATCTATCCCTAAAGGGTCTCCAGTCCCCTTTAATAAATTATTAGGAAGCAGCGTATAAAAGACCAATGCTATAATTTCAGAACAGAAACTGCACGGTGACCGAACAATACTCCAATGCACTGTGCTACACAGATGGTGGTTTGCTGACTCCTACTGGCAATTCTGTACATCCTTGAACAATAGCAACTGTCAGAGACCATTTTAATTCTTCTTAAAATGACCAGTTCTCAATGGCAAATAAAACAGAAAATGCTAGAAATCTACAAGTTAATCAAGCAACTATTTGACTTCCAGCAGTGGCACTGTTTCTATTAATCTTAATTATGCCTTAAACTTGAGGCAGAGTGGAATGAATGCTTTTCCATAAGAAAGTGGTGTGAGGAAGAGGACGATTCAAGGCTCCTGGTTTGAGAAAATACCACTCAAGGCCTGCATAAAGACTGCATTGCTCGCCGTCATGCATGCGAATTCCTCTCTCCACAAACTTTTAATTCTCCGCAAAGTTGCTGGATCACAACTGTAAGGGTACCAATAGCACTGAATGCACCACCTAAATGGCCTTTCCTCATGTGAGCTGTCAACAACATAATAGGAGCAGGAATAGGTCATTCAGCTCCTCAAGCATGCTCCGCCATTTAATAAGATCATAGTTGATCTGATGATGGGCTTAACTCCACTTTCCTGCCAGCCCCCATAACCCTCGACTCCCTTGTCGATCAAAAATCCATCTAACTGAGCCTTGAATATATTCAATGACCCAGCCGTCACTATTCTCTCGGGAAGAGAATTTCAGGCGATACATTCCAGATCCTAACCACTCACTGCGTGAAAAAGTTTTTCCTCCGGTCACCATTGTTTCTTTTGCCAATTACCTTAAATCTGTGCCCTCAGGTTCTTGATCCTTCCACCAATGGCAACAGTTTCTCCCTATCTACTCTGGCCAGACCCCTCATAATTTTGAATACCTCTATCAAATCTCCTCTCAACCTTCTCTTCTCCAAGGAGAACAGTCCCAACTTCTCCAATCTATCTACGTAACTGAAGTTCCTCAACCCAGAACCATTCTCTGGAATCTTTATTGCACCCTCTCGAATGCCTTCACATCCTTCCTGAAATGTGGTGTCCAGAGCTGGGCACAATACTCCAGTTGAGGTCGAACCAGTGTTTAATACATGTTTAACATAACTTCCTTCTTTTGCACTCTATGCCCCTATTGATAAAGCCTAGGATGCTGTATGCTATAATAATTGCTCTCTCATCTTGTCTTGCCACCTTCAATGATTTATGCACATATGCACCCAGGTCCCTCTGCTCCTGCACTGCCTTCAGAATTGTGCCTTTTACTCTACATTGTCTCTTGGCATTCTTTTTACCAGAATGAATCACTTCCCTCTACCAGCCATATATATGTGGCTACAAGAGCAAATCAGAGGCTGGGAATTCTGTGGCGAGTAACGCACCTCCTGACTCCCCAAAGCCTGTCCACCATCTACAAGGCACAAGTTAGGAGCGTGATGGAATACTTTCCTCTTGTCTGGATGAGTGCAGATCCAACAACACTCAAGAAGCTTGACACCAACCAGGACAAAGCAGCCCGCTTGATCGATACCCCATCCACCATCTGAAACATTCATTTCCACCACCACCTGCGAACAGTGGCAGCAATGTGTACCATATACAAGATACACTGCAGCAACTCACCAAGCCTCCTTTGACAGCACCTTCCAAACCCACAACCTGCTACTACTTCCTTAGTAATGGATTCTAGCATTTTCCCAATGACAGAAGTTAGGCGAAGTGGCCTATAGTTTCCTGATTTTTCGCCTCCCACCCCCCAAATTTCTTGAACAGAGGTGTTACATTTGTAGTTTTCCAATCCGCTAGGACCTTTCCAGAATCTAGGGAACTTTGGAAGATTACTACCACTGCATCCACGATCTCTGCAGCCACTTCTTTTAAGACCCTAGGATGCAGATCAACAGGTCCAGTGTACTTGTCAGCCTTTAGTCCCATTAGTTTTACTAGTATTTTTTTTCTCTAGTGATAGTGCTTGTTTCAAATTCCTCACACCCATTTGCATCTTGATTTTCTGCTATTCTTGGGATGCTTTTTGTATCTTCCACCGTGAAGTTAGATACAAAATACATGTTCTAAGTCTCTGCCATTTCCTTGTTTCCCATTATTAATTTCCCAGACTGGTCCTAAGGGACCAATTTAGCTACTCTCTTACTTTTACGATATCTGTAGAAGCTTTTACTGTCTGTTTTTATATTTCTTGCTAGTTTACTCTCATATTCTAATTTCTTCTTTTAATAAAAGTCATTCTCTGCTGGTTTCTAAAATTTTCCCAATCTTCAGAACCACAACTCATCTTTGCATCAGAACTGCAGCCAAGCCAGATCCTGTCCACACCTGAAACTCATAGGTATGTGTTCCAGTACAGTGATCAAAAGAAGAAACCACGGCTGATTCCTTCCTACTTTTAATGCAGAGGCGGTTAGGTAACCAAGGACTCCTCAACTGAGATCAAACCAAGACCTTCTTGTTTTCTAAGGATTCAGTATTACACCGGGTGCTGTAATTACCCACTAAGCAATGGGGTGGTGCAAAAAGTATAAAAAGTTATGGACATTTATTGCAGTAGCCATCTAACTATTTAGCACAGGCTTGAATATTATTGACATTGAGAAGTCACTCAAATTTCTGTTAAGCATGCTGTAACAGAGTGCCTACTGTAGTGCCATACACCACAGGCATGCCTATGCTGGCTGGCTTTACACAAACATGTATACCATTACAAAACTTGATCTACGGAAAATCAAGTATATTTGATGGATACAGTCCTAAGAACCATAGTTTTCAATGCACCAACTACACATCTTATTAGGGAAAAAAACACAAGATTTTATGAACAGCAGCAGTTTTGTAGAGGAAAACGATTGGAATGAGCTCTATTTAAATGATAACATTCTGGAATGAGTCAATCCTCAAACCATATTTCATTCCACATTACAGCCTCAAAAAAATAGATGCATTTTTGAAAAACAGCATTTCTATTTGATATTGGTAGCGTCTAAGGCAGGGTTGTCCAATCTTTTTGTGTGGGGAGGGGGGGGGGCACATTACAATTACATGGGGGGGGCTGGTGAGACAATTTCAGAAAAGGCATTAAAATTTATCTTACTATTAATCAAAACAGCAACAAATGCACATTTTTGTGAGGAAGCTTTAAATGAGAAGACTAATTTATTGACTTTCTCTTCACTATGTTGGACACTGATTTAGTGAGATACTTGGCATTTTTTTGCTTGCACAAGCAGTCAATGTTTGCCCCCACACACTTTTTTTTAAGCGACGTGAAGTACTCCGGATAGCTGTCATTCTGTCAGGAGTGATCTTGATCACTCACCGTCTCCCTCCGCCCCCACCCCCACCCCCCCGCCTTCCCTGTCCGCCTCCCCCCAGTCTGCCTCTCCCAATCTCTCCCGCCCTCTCTACTCCCCCCAATTTCCCTCTCTCTCTCTGACAGTTGCAGAGAGCGGGAACGCTCAGCAGATAGTTGATCTTTTTTTAAAATCTCAAGTCCATTTCACAGCTGGCAGTTACTGACATCAGGAACAGCCATTCCCAACTGTGGGCAGATTTGGGGTTTTCCAGCAGCAGGCTGTTAAAAAACCCCCGAATCTGTTAGAAGTGGGAACAGCTGTTACCGACATCAGCAACTGTCAGCTGTGAAACTGACGAGATTTTTTTTTTTAAAAAGCAGGTCTGGCGAGGATGAGAAACAGCCAGATGGAAACCTTTGGCGGGCCAGATCCTGGCCCACTGGCTACATGTTGGACAACCCTGGTCTCAAGCTATTAGAAAATTTGAACAGCCACATGCAGTGGCTGCTCATTTAATAGAGAAGCACTTTTAACAAAGAGCAATTATACAAAATACATACAAAAGTTGATCAGGATGTATATACTTTTCAATATAAACATGCATTAAATATAAAGATTGAAGAATTTAATCGAAAACTGCTTATTGAGAACTACATAAATCAGCAAGAGGATTTGAGATTTGCACATGAAAATAATTCATGAATGAAACAAGACCCAACACCAAAATGGAAAGATCACAAAATAAAATTTAACCCTGGAAATTGGTTTTGCAGGCCAATGCATTTAGGTATGCAAGGTTAATTCTGGTGAACTGGAACATATACAACCCAATTGGTATATATTACTATGGCCCGTTAAGCATCTTACTTCCTCCTCCCAGCCCCATTTTTTTTTTGTATTTTGGCTCGAGACAGACAAGCAGTTTACTCACTGGCCTCTGCCAATGCCATTCTTCAACCAGCTGCTCAAAGCAGCCCCGAAACCTCAGCTGCTAATCTTCCCTTCCGACGGCAGATGTATTTAACCTCACTTTTCCCCACATGCCCAAAATCAAAACTTCAACTTAGCAAGGAAGTGCAGCTGCCAAACTGCATCCAAACTAATTTGTGGCATGGTATGATGGTATGTTTTCACTCTTCCCTGTGCTAGCAATGAGTTTTACCTTCCAATTACATTGCACACATTTGCAAGACTGAAACATGCTCCTGATTTGACATATGAAAAGGCTATAATTAGCAGGGTAAACCAGAGTAAATAAAGTTCTGTGAACATTATTGGGAATTAATTTGAATGAAAATTCTGAACATTTCTATTAAATTATTAAGGGTTTTGGTAGGGTGGATAGAGAGAAACTGCTTCCAGTGGCAAGAGGGTCCACCACCTGAGGAGATAGATTTAAGATAATTGACAAAATAACCAGAGACAACAATTTTGAGTTATGATCTGGAACGTACTGCTTGAAAAGATAGTGGAACCAGATTCAACAGAGAATTGGATATATAAAGAAGGGCTTACGTTTATATAGTGCCTTTTATGATCACAGAACATTCTAAACATTTTGCATAAGAACAGTAGGCCATTCAGCCCCTTGAGCCTATGCTGCTGTTCAGAAAGATCATGGCTTATTTGTATCCACCCGGCTTGGCTCCATACCCCTTTATACCCTTGACTAGCACAAATCTCAGTCTCAGATTTAAAATTCATTGAGCTAGCATCAACTGTTTTCTGTGGGAGGGATTTTCACACATTTTCCATCCTTGTGTGAAGTGTTTCTTAACTTATCCCCCGAATGGCCTGGCTCAAATTTTAGATCACATCCTGCATCCTAAACTGCCCAACCAGAAGTTTCTCTCTATCGTATCAATTCCTTCTAAACACAATGTCCTGTCTGCTATTGTTGCTACTTCCTCAAAACATTCAATTAAGTTAGACATGACCGACCTTTACAAATCCAATGATTACAGTCAATGAAGTACTTCTGAAATGTTGTAGGAAACATGAAAAAACTGAAAAGAGCTGGGGAATGGGACTAATTGGACAGCAAATTCAAAGGGTTTGCGCAGACATGATGAGCCAAACAGTTTTCTTCTGTGTTGTATGATTCTAAGAATGAGATAACTGCCCTGGTTTGAAGATTCAAATCTTCCTAACAGCAAGGAACTACAAATGTATACTATACAAAATGGTACAGGCATTGGAAGGGATGTTTCACCCCCATGTACCCCATTTTTGGCACAAGTCATAGTCCCTTCTGAAAATCTCAGAATTGACCTCAATATCTTTCAACTGCCCCTGCCAGGATAAATATTTGAACTTGGGAAGAGATAACGCTCCTGAAATATGAATTAAACGTAGTGTGACTATACTGGCAGATGTTCATTCCACCTGCGACTAACCTGAGCACAGTGACGCTTCCTCTCCGGACAGGTAAATAGTAGACCGGTTCCGACACCCTGATGGGTTTGAACTGGAACTTGCAGCCGAAACAAAGAGCCGAGTCGCTGAAGAAGGACACGGAAACGATGGGTCTCTCGAAGATATGAATGGGATCCACGTGGGAGACAATGCAGCCGCCTGGCTGGTAGTCATTGATGACGGCGCTGTTGACGAAGCCCTCAGGGATGATCCGGTGATCCACTAGCTTCTTGATGACCAGATCGTGGACCCACTCTGGGATGTCGTCCACATCTCCCTTGGGATACAGGCGCTCTTGGCCAGGACCTCGCTTTTCCAGCTGCGAGCCGTACGTGTAGCCTTCCCCAAAGAAGTATTTGTTCCGCAACGGGGCCCTGTCTACCGTGTGGTCCCGGTAAATGCCCTTCTCGGCCCGGGACACCACGTCGTCGATTTGCGTCTCGATCTGGGTACACTGGTCGGCCGTGAACAGCCGCACCTGGCGGATGCCCTGCTTAACCCGCCGAGCTTCTCCTTGTCGCTCGTCGTCGTAGTCGCTGTGGTACTTGCTGTGCTCGTAATCCTCGCCACCGCACACCCCTGGCAGACCGGCCTCTCCTGCCTCCGCCTCAAGTTTCCGCTTGCGGCCGTTGTAAGGCGCCGAGGCCGCCCGCTGCTTCTCGCGGTGAGGTGACTGAAGCTTCTCCCGCAAGTCTGCGTAGCCACCCGCCGCCATCTTGGCCGGGCAAGGGGCGGGGGAAGCAAGAATGGGGCGGGGTTAACGAGGGCAAATGATTGTCAACAATGAGCCACTGCGCATGCTCTCTACTGCGCACGCTTAGTTACAGGTTCCAGTAGCGTTGCGCATGCTCAGTGGCGGCCGGACGGTAACGAACGCAGCTCAGGTCGTTCATAACATTAACAAACGAATCATCTTCCGTAAATATTCTCTGAACAAACAGATCGCGACTGCCACCTACACTAATGACGAGCCGCTGTGCTTTCTATATAATTTTCACAGTAACTCTCGGCCGCAAACCTTTCCCACACAGCTCGCAGATCCCTCCACATACGCTACGCCTCAACCTAATCTCGTGTCGGATGACCCGCCCACAGACTGCAGTGATTCGTTAGAATCCGCATGCTGGGGCGCCGGTGGCGCTATGGCCAGCGCTTAGTGGCCGCCTCCGCTGTCAATCGGGTTGCATCACCGGCCTCCGACAATCAAGTTCGTTGGACGAGGACTGTCGCTGGTCTTTGCCGAAACCGTGCGCTGAAGAGTCGCCCTTTATTCTGCCTGTAAAATTATCCTGACTATTAGTTTCAGGTTAATTTACTACCAGATATTTATGAATGGATGGTGAAATTTTCCTCTTACAGGGGCATATGTCACCTGTCCCGGCAATGTAAATAATGTAGCTGGCTTGCCAGCTCGGGTGCTCCAAGAACAGAGAAGGCCCCGTGGCAACAGCACGTGACTTGGGCTCATGCTCCAGGCTCAGGGCAAAGGTCAATTTCCCAGGCTCACCGTGACCTTTCCGTAAAGATTCATCCACTTACCAGCTACTGCTTCCCCATTTACCATTGGGTAAAATTCCAAGTTGGATTCAGTGAATCAACTATTGCAACATAAAAATTCACAGCACATGAGGCTATTTGGCCCCTCGTGTCCATGCCAACCCTCTATCAATCCCAAGCTAATCGCATTGCCCCGCTCTTTCCCCAGTACTTTCTCAGCTTTAAATATTAAATCAAGATTCCATGGTCTCTGCCTAAAATACTTCCTGTTGCAAAACTTTCCTTACTGTAACAATCCTATGTAAAGTAATTTCTAACTTCTTTCCTAACTTTCCTAGTGATCAATGTGAGAGACGGGGATTGTTGCCCCCATTTTCCACTTGTCTTTGCAGTGTTAGCTATGACTCTGTTGGTAGTGCTCTTGCCTGTGTGTCAGAATGTAGACTGTCAGACCTGAGCAAAAAAATCAAGGCTGATGCTCCAG
The DNA here is from genome assembly GCF_036365525.1 of Heterodontus francisci. NCBI lineage: Eukaryota > Metazoa > Chordata > Chondrichthyes > Heterodontiformes > Heterodontidae > Heterodontus > Heterodontus francisci. The sequence goes on from NC_090394.1 coordinate 44,852,038, forward strand.
TGCAGTACTGCATTGTTGGAGGTGCTGTCTTTCATATGAGACTTTAAACTGAGTCCCTGTCTGCCCTCTCAGGTGGATGCAAAAGATGCTGTGGCACTATTTTGAACATTAATTTTGATAGGAAGAACATAGACAATACAAAATAAAGGGTATAACTCTAAAATGGGTGCAGGAGCAGAGGGACCAGGGTGTATATGTGCATAAGTCATTGAAGGTGGCAGGACAGGTTGAGAGAGCGGCTAATAAAGCATAAAGTATCCTCGGCTTTTTTAATAGGGCAGGAGATTAAAGTCTCAATCGTAGCAGTGGTGGGAGAAGGGCAGTAAACTAATCAAAGTTACTTTAAATATCACAACAGAGCAGAGATTCGGAGACAAAGTTGGGTCTTACTATAACCAGTGTAGACCAGAGCAAAAACAACTTCTTGATGTTGAGATAAGTCCAGAAATTTGAAGTCAAGTTTGAAAGAAGATCTAGATCTAGATTTTTCCAGATCTTTTCCACAGCTCACAGATCAGAAAAAAACAGTTTTTAGCTGCAAGTAGAGTAATATGTTTTTTCCAATGTAGTCAGGTGCAAAAACATGATCTTGATGGCCAGTGAAGCCAGGAATTTGAAGCCAGATTTGAAAGAAAAACCAGAGCTCACAGTTTATAAGGCCCGTGTTCTCAGCATCTTGCTGTATGGCAGTGAAACATGGGCAACCTACAGCTACCAGGAAAAGAAGCTCGATAATTTCCATCTTCGCTCTTTGCGACACATTATGGGTATATCCTGGCAGGACAAAATCACAAATGCAGCAGTCCTCTCAAGGGTACAGCTCCCAAGTGTGTTGGCACTAATCAAACAGAGGCAGCTTCAGTGGATCAGACACATCCGCAGGATGGACGACGGTTGCATACCCAAGGACCTTCTGTAGATAGCCGGGGCCAGACGACCAGTGGGGCACCTAAAGCTCCGCTTCAAGGTACTTGCAAGCATGACATGAAGGCCCTAAATGTCGACTATCGCACCTGGGAGTCACTAGCTGGCAAAAGAGGGAAATGGCGACACATCCTGTGGACTGGAGTGCACTACCACGGTGACCAGTTGCTAAGCAGCTTGGCAACAGGCACCAACGTCAAAAACAACAACTCAGTATCATTTGGCACATGCAGCACTTGTGGCAGAACCTGCCTTCCAAGGATTGGCCTCCACAGCCAACAGCAAAGGTGCAATAAGAGAAGACACCCCACCTAAATGGATTGATTGCTGTGTGTCTATCATCTTTCATAGCTGGAAGGATGCCAACCATTAACAGGGGCATAGAGTACAAAAGCAAGGAGGTTATGTTGAACTTGTATAAGACTCTAGTTTGGCCTCAGCTCGAATACTGCGTCCAGTTCTGGGCGCTGCACTTGAGGAAAGATATGAGGGCATTGGAGAGAGTGCAGAAAAGATTCACTAGAATGGTTCCAGGAATGAGGAACTTCAGTTATGAAGATAGATTGAAAAGGTTGGGACTGTGTTCTTTAGAGAAGAGAAGGCTGAGAGGTGATCTGATAAAGGTATTCAAAATCATGAGGGGTCTGGATAGAGTAGATCGGGAGAAACCTCCTGTTGAAGTGCATTCCCAGGACAGAGGCACCTGCAATAAATATTATATGAATAACTAATAACATATAATTCTAGCTAGCAATGAAATGTTTGCAAGGCACCATGGGACTCAGCTAACTTGACCACATTCCTTACAAGGGATGATTCACATAGATTCAGCAGAGTCTAATCAAGTGGCCTCTAGCAGATGCCCATATGGAATGCTGACAAAGATACCAGCCTGTAACAAGTTGAAGATAAAATGTTATGTATACATAAGGCCCAAGGACGGTGAGTGAGGGGATTTGGAAGACATCATGAATACATGAGTAACCCCCTAGCTGTCCATGAGCTGACCACGCAGTTCCCCAATGCCTAGTAACCAACTTCACTGGTTCCACTAATCAATGTATATAATCTATAACCACTACGATTGGACCGTGTCCAGCCGGGATGGGCTGAGTAACTGTTTGAAACTGTATAAGTATTGATGATTTTCCTTTGTTTGGTGGAGAGGAATCTGGATTGCCCAGTGACCTGCTCCCCGCCGGCGTAACCCAATAAACTATTTGGCATTTGGAGCAGACCCGAGTGATGAGTGATTCTTTCAGATTCATTCCCGCTAACACCTCCCACTCGTGAAAGGATTGAGAACGAGAGGGCACAGATTTAAAGTAATTGGCAAAAGAAGCAAAAGTGGCATGAGGAAAAGTGTTTTCACGCAGCGAGTGGTTAAGGTCCGGAATGCACCGCCTGTGTGGTGCAGGCAAGTTCAGTGGAGGCATTCAGAATAGAATTAGACTGTTATCTGAATAGGAAGAATGTGCAGATTTACGGGGAGAAGGGGAATGGCTCTAGGTGAATTGCTCATTAGGAGAGCCGGTACAGACACGATGAGCCGAATGGCCTCCTTCTGTGCTATAACAATTCTGTGATTCTGTGAAGTCTGAGAAGCAGTGGATTATTCCCTGTGTCCTGGCCAATATTTATTCCTTAATCAACATCACAAAAACAGATTATCTGGACATTTTCACATTGCTGTTTGTGGGAGCTTGCTGTGTGCAAATAGGCTACCATGTTTCCTATAACAGTATCTACACTTCAAAAGTACTTCATTAGCTGTAAAACACTTTGAGATGTTGTGTGATGAAAGGCACTAAATAAATGCAAGTCTGTTTTTTCATTTTAAACTCGTCACTGACTTCCCAACCAGATGAAACAGTCTTTTCCTATGCACGCTGTGAGAATGCCATCATAATTTTAATAATTACTATTAAATCTTCCCTTAGCCTGCATTGTTCCATTGGAAACAGTCATAGTATCTTAAGTCTCTCTTCATAACTATAGTTTCCCATCCCTGTCATCATCCTGGTAAATCTATGCTGTATGCTCTCTGTGGCTCCAATATCCTTTCCATATATTGTCTGGTTTTGAACCAAATTTTCTAGACTTTGTCGTAATTTGTAAAATGTAAGCGGGTTACCCACAGTGTGTTTTAAAATAAATGTTCAATTTTTTTCCCTCTAATTGCAGAGTCCCTCTAAGTAACAGATTCTCCTCCTCATAAAGTATTCTGAAACATTTCCTGTACATAAGAGGTCTTGTCCATGGTATTTTCATCACTTCTTTGCTTGCTGAACCAACATTCCCCAGAAGAGTTTTAATTATGGTAACAGGAGTTGGCCATTTGGTCCATCATGCCTGTTGTGCTATTTTTAGTCTTACTCCCTATGTGCAGCAGCAAAGGAAACTGACTAGTGTAATCAAAGAAATACATCATTCCATGAACAGTGACACACCATTTACATTAGCTTTTATTCTTAAGGTTTGTTTGCAGATGTTTGTGTGAAATAAGGAATTGCTACTGGAGATCATTAAATGCAGTGTTGGGGCAATCAGGCCAAACATACAAAGCAGAACTTAAAAAATACAAAAGAAGGGAAATAAATTACCCATTCTAATAATGTGTACGAAAACGGGCTATGCCAAACGATGAATTTTAATCCACCGGCTGGAAACCTGGATGAAATTTTTAAAAAAGAAACAGATAAAAGGTGACTCTATGCTAGCAGCTAAAGATGGCCACCCCAATTTGCATCACTGTACTCCACATTCCAATGCATTGATGTGGAGACAGATTGTCTACACAGACCCATCAATAACAATGACCTGGGGAATCTGAGTGAACTACCTATCCTGTTACCATTAGCAAGGCATCAAGGCCATCACCTGAATATTAAGCTGGTGGAGATGAATCACTCAAACCGAATCACTTTAACACTGGTTGTGAGAAGGGAATTCCTAGACATGGGCTGATTAAGTTGCAAGAGGGAATACACACTGGTAACCACCATACTTGAATCACTGGGTGATGGTCATGTGACATGCCCACCATCTGTGTGCTTAAGCTGGTGTTTTCTCTGCAGCAGCCAGACAAGCAACTAGACACTAACAAGAGAAGACCCAAGTGGGGTCCCTCCTTCCTCTCTCTCTCTCCATCCACCTTGCAAGCTTCAAACCCTGCCTGCTCATCGTGACCACCCTGCTGCAGATAGAGACTCCTTGAAGGAGATCAGCCGCATTGCTGTCTCTAGGAGAACTATCGAATCAGCTGTCCACATCTTCAAACCAGAAGCCTCAGGACCACCAAAGGAAAATCGCGCAACCGAATTCAGCCTGAAGCCAGTCGAGTCACCAACCTCCACAGACTATAAACCCCTTTTATTTCTCTGGACTCTAATCCTACCAATTGTCCTTCCCCACTCTGTAACCTAATTGTGTGTGTAAAAGTTGGAGTGTATTTTATTATTTTACTTAGATCGGTTTAAGTACAATAAAGCTAACCTTTTTTTTGTTAAACTCAAGAAAACCTCCAATTGGTTCCTTTTATGATCATGGCACGTAAACAGCTAAACACTCACTGAACTGGCAAGTATATTCACTTCAAAAAGAAATAAACCCTATTGTGGTCAAACAAGGAGAGGGAAACGAGGGGAGCCCTTTGACCCCTCCTCACCTGATCATAACAAATGATATTCGAACAATGGAGGTAACCTATTGAAATATGTTGCACTTTTAATAAAAGGATGTCTATTTATATAATATCCATTAAATTCAGTGAATGGAAATGTGGGGTTTCTGGGGGAAAAGACAATAAAGGCATTTAGAAGTAATTATTTTATGTTCTCGAAAAACCCAGTAGAAGTGATTAAAGCAGCTTATTATCCAAGAAATTGTACAAAAATTTAACATTCTTGGATTCTGCAACACCAGTACATTCACCTAATGATCCAATTATAGTTTTCCAAAAAATATACCACATTTACTGAACCAAAGCAAGCACCAAAATCATTCAGTTCTATAAAAAAAGAGATTGGTTGCAAATATACAGCTACAACCACTCATAAACAAACACTCAAAATTACATCCAATAGTATTGAATATAGACAAAATTTTACTTTAGAAAGAGTTTATATTTATTGCACTTTTTCACCATATTGATAATTAACAGCTGAAAAATTCTAAAAAATACATAACTCTACAACAGTACTTCCTAAGAAAATGTTTTATAAATCTGTGAGATCTTTGAGGGAAAGAGGTGTCACTGTTTGGATATTTGGAGGGTTTTAATTAAAGGAATGCCATCATCACTATCTGTTTTCCTTTCTCTGTGCTAAAGTGAGGCATGGGAATGATGAAAGGTCACAGACCTGAAATGTTAACTCTGCTTCTCTCTCCACAGATGCTGCCAGACCTGCTGAGTATTTCCAGCATTTTCAATTTTTATTATTGAGCCCAGAAGGCTGTAGAGTGCCTAATGGAAAGATGAGGTGCTGTTTCTGGAGCTTACATTGAGTTTAATTGGAACACGGCAGGAGGCAGTGTGACACCCTATCCCCACCAACTCCCTGCAGTTGAACAGCCTACAAGCACTCAGGACCATTTGCTACCGCAGTGGGGAGAATCCCTGGAACCCCAAACACCAACTTGACTCCACAGCGCAGGAAATTCAATTTGCTCATGCTTTTCAGGATCAGTAACTCCTGGTTAACTGGAGTCACTCCCTCACTCTGTGGGATCAGTAACTCCTGTTTAACTGGATTCACTCAAGCTCTCGCGATCAGAAAATCACTTTGGCCAGTCATCATCAAATAAATGAAAATGTAAGAATTCTGTAGAAGTAGCAGCCACTGATAGTGATGGGGGTGTGTATCGGGGGTGGGGTAGGGTAGGTGTCCGTCTGTTCAGGGAGTTGGGGGCGTGCAGGAGGTGAGGGGTACCGAAGCATGGGCAAGCACTAAGGAAATCCACATTTTGGTGTACAGTGGGCTATGAGGGGTATTAGTAGAGATTGATTGGGTGGCTTCAAGAGATGTTCAGCAAGTGGTTTTGAACGGACTCGACCATCTGCCACGACCTGGAGCTCCGTAGCATTGTGTTGCACTGCTGATTATTCACATACCAATGTGTTTTACTGAAGGCAGACCTGGGATATTGTCCCACTGGGTAGGGTGCTCCAGTGGGAAGTTTATACATGCCCTGCACTGGTTAAAACCATGTAGCTGACATCATGTAGCTGATGTAAAGCTGGGGAATCCCACATCCATGGCTAGCCTCCCACAGCCTAAATTCCCTGGGTTTGTGAGAGAATGGTGACACAACAGTAGCTGTAGTTCATAGGGACATCCCAAGAGCATGATATCGGTGCTTTCTTTTGGTGTCCCTCCAGGGAGTCAGCGTATGCTCCATACCATCAAACAGGAACTCTACCTGTGTGTATTTATCAGTTGTTTAGATTGAAGATGAGATTCCATGACTTGAACACACCTCTCTGATGTTTAATATCTACTTCCCTCCCATATGTATCATTTGGTACCAGATACCATCTTTAGCCACGGTGCCGCCACACAAGTTATGGGTCAATTAAATGGTGAAGCCATCCTGTGTTCAGTTCCATTAGTGCTGGGTGCAATCATGTAATGGCCAGGGCCAATCACAGCAAGGTAATCTCACTGGGGGGAAGGGTCAGCCTCTTCTCTCGAGCCAGCAGCATGGACTCCACATGCATGGCTGTGACATGGCACATTTCCAGAGCCTGTAGGGGAACAGATCAGGTGGTTACAGCAGACCCAGAACGGTGTGCATTTATATATGGACAGGAAAAGGCCCGACAGCCGCTTAAGCGTGTTTCACCTTTCAATCAGATCATGGCTGATCTGTACCTCAACCTATTTCCCCACCTTCTCCAGATCCCATCTGCGAGGGTAACACTACCATGGCTTTTCGAATTTCTTTCCTCCCCCGCCAAAGATGCTGACTTTAGCTGGGATACAGTTCCATGGGATCGCGCTATGCATGAGCCGTTACCAGCATGTTACAAGGGATGAGAACTCAGTTATGAGGAAAGGGTGGAAAAGTTAGGACTGTTCTCCTTGAAACAGAGAAGGTTAAGAGGTGACCTAATAGAGGTTTTCAAGCTGATGAGAGGTTTTGATAGAGTTGACAGAGAAAAACTATTCATTCAGGTGACTGCGCCAATGACCTGAGGTAATTAATTCAAAATCACTGGCAAAAGATCCAGGGGGGAGATGAGGAGAAAACTTTTCACTCAGAGAGTTGTCAGGATCCAAAACACTTTTAAAAAGGAGTGGAGAGGTACTTGAGAATGAGGAACTTACAGGGTTATAGACAAAAAGCAGGGCTGTGGGACAAAGTATGTCTGCTCTTTCAGAGAGCTGGCACTAGCACATCAGACCGAATGGCCTCCTTCTGTAAGTTTCTATGATTTTATCTCCAGACACCCTAACTCCTCCAAATGTGTTAAATATGTCGAGGTGAGGGGGAGGCGGTGGCATAATGGTATTGTCGTTGGACTAGTAACTCAGAAACCCAGGGTATTGCTCTGGGGACATGGGTCCGAATCTCACCACAGCAGAAGGTAGAATTTGAATTCAATTAATAAATAATATGGAATTAAAATCTAGTCTAATGATGGCCATGAAACCATTGTTGTAAAAACCCATCTGATTCACTAATCTCATTTAGGAAAGGAAATGTGCTGTCCTTACCTGGTCTGGCCTACACGTGACTCCAGACCCACAGCAAAGTGGCTGGCTCTTAAATGCCCTCTGAAATGGCCTAGCAAGCTACTCAGTTGTATCTAACTGCTACGAAGTCAATAAAGAATGAAACTGGATGGACCACCTGGCATCGACCTAGGCACAGGAAATGACAACGGCAAACCCAACCCTATCGACCCTGCAAAGTGCTCCTTACTAACATCTGGGGACCTGTGCCAAAGTTGCGAGAGCTGTCCCACAGACTAGTCAAGCAACAGCCTGACATAGTCATACTCACAGAAACATACCTTACAATGTCCCAGACACCGCCATCACCATCCCTGGGTATGTCCTATCCCACCGGCAGCACTGACCCAGCAGATGTGGCAGCACAGTGGTATCCAGTCAGGAGGGAGTTGCCCTGGGAGTCCTCAACATTGACTCCAGACCCCATGATGTCTCATGGCATCAGGTCAAATATGGGCAAGGAAACCTCCTGCTGATTACCACCTATCGCCCTCCCTCAGCTGATGAATCAGTATTCCTCCATGTTGAACACCACTTGGAGGAAGCACTGAGAGTGGCAGGGGCGCAGAATGTACCCTGGGTGGGGGACTTCAATGTCTATCACCAAGAGTGGCTCGGTAGCACCACTACTGATCGAGCTGGCCGAGTCCTAAAGGACATAGCTGCTGGACTGGGTATGTGACAGGTGGTGAGGGAGCCAGCCAGAGGGAAAAACATACTTGACCTCGTCCTCTCCAATTTGCCTGCCGCAGAAGCATCTGTCCATGACAGTATTGTTAGGAGTGACCACCGCACAATCCTTGTGGAGACAAAGTCCTGCCTTCACATTGAGGATACCCTCCATCGTGTTGTGTGGCACTACCACTGTGCGAAATGGCATAGATTTCAAACAGATCGAGCAATGCAAAACTGGGCATCCATGAGGTGGAATTGTACTCAAACACCATCTGTAACCTCATCCTGGGGGTTATCGTTGACCAGAAACTGAACTGGTGTAGTCATATAAATACCGTGGCTACAAGAGCAGGTCAGAGGCTAGGAATCCTGTGATATGTAACTCACCTCCTCACTTCCCAAAGCCTGTCCGCCATCTACAAGGCACAAGTCAGGAGTGTGATGGAATACTCTCCACTTGCCTGGATGGGTGCAGCTCCAACAACACTCAAGAAGCTCGACACCATCCAGGACAAAGCAGCCCGCTTGATTGGCACCCCATCCACAAACATTCACTTCTTCCACCACCGACGCACAGTGGCAGCAGTGTGTACCATCTACAAGGTGCACTGCAGCAACGCACAAAGGCTCCTTAGACAGCACCTTCCAAACCGGCGACCTGTATCAACTAGAAGGACAAGGGCAGCAAATGCATGGGAACACCACCACCTGCAAGTTCCCCTCCAAGTCACACACCATCCTGACTTGGAACTACATTGCCGTTCCTTCACTGTCGACGGATCAAAATCCTGGAACTCCCTTCCGAACAGCACTGTGGGTGCACCTACCCCACATGGACTGCAGCAGTTCAAGAAGGCAGCTCGCCACCACCTTCTCAAGTGCAGTTAGGGATGGGCAATAAATGCTGGCCTAGCCTGCGACGCCCACATCCCAGGAATGAATAAAATAAAATCCTGCTGTTTGCCCTATTGTTCAGTGTTCCTGTTACATGTTAGCTCAGAGTAATCCCATGACCCAAACACCACTGTACTAATGGGATGGCACCTTGCCAGACGGAGAAGGATTAACTGCCCTGTCCCAGTTTCATATAGCAGAACTGTGGAAATCCAGCATTACTAGCGATTACAACATTTATCCAGGGATTCTGTGACTTTTCCACCGAGGTTATGGCAACGTGATAGATCGCTGTGGAAATTCTCCTCCAAAGGGTTGACCATATTGCACACTCTAGTCCTGCATAGGTGGCATTGGCCCAGGGGACAGCACCTCTCCCGCAACCATGTTAATCATCCAGAAGTCCTCACAGGACACAGTCACACCTAGCTAAGCTGGGCAGACTTTGCAGGATCTTCCTGCACAAATCCCTTGTATTGACTGGACTAGGTTTATATTAATTATAGACCTGTGAGCCTTACTTCGGTTGTGGGTAAAATGTTGGAAAAGGTTATAAGAGACAGGATTTATAATCATCCTGAAAAGAATAAGTTCATTAGCGATAGTCAGCACGGTTTTGTGAAGGGTAGGTCATGCCTCACAAACCTTATTGAGTTTTTCGAGAAGGTGACCAAACAGGTGGATGAGGGTAAAGCCGTGGATGTGGTGGATATGGATTTCAGTAAGGCGTTTGATAAGGTTCCCCACGGTAGGCTACTGCAGAAAATACAGAAGTATGGGGTTGAAGGTGATTTCGAGCTTTGGATCAGAAATTGGCTAGCTGAAAGAAGACAGAGGGTGGTGGTTGATGGCAAATGTTCATCCTGGAGTTTAGTTACTAGTGGTGTACCGCAAGGATCTGTTTTGGGGCCACTGCTGTTTGTCATTTTTATAAATGACCTGGAAGAGGGTGTAGAAGGGTGGGTTAGTAAATTTGCGGATGACACGAAGGTCGGTGGAGTTGTGGATAGTGCCGAAGGATGTTGTAGGGTACAGAGGGACATAGATAGGCTGCAGAGCTGGGCTGAGAGATGGCAAATGGAGTTTAATGCGGAAAAGTGTGAGGTGATTCATTTTGGAAGGAGTAACAGGAATGCAGAGTACTGGGCTAATGGGAAGATTCTTGGTAGTGTAGATGAACAGAGAGATCTTGGTGTCCAGGTACATAAATCCCTGAAAGTTGCTACCCAGGTTAATAGGGCTGTTAAGAAGGCATATGGTGTGTTAGCTTTTATTAGTAGGGGGATCGAGTTTCGGAGCCACGAGGTCATGCTGCAGCTGTACAAAACTCTGGTGAGACCGCACCTGGAGTATTGCGTGCAGTTCTGGTCACCGCATTATAGGAAGGATGTGGAAGCTTTGGAAAGGGTGCAGAGGAGATTTACTAGGATGTTGCCTGGTATGGAGGGAAGGTCTTACGAGGAAAGGCTGAGGGACTTGAGGTTGTTTTCGTTGGAGAGAAGGAGGAGGAGAGGTGACTTAATAGAGACATATAAGATAATCAGAGGGTTAGATAGGGTGGATAGTGAGAGTCTTTTTCCTCGGATGGTGATGGCAAACACGAGGGGACATAGCTTTAAGTTGAGGGGTGATAGATATAGGACAGATGTTAGAGGTAGTTTCTTTACTCAGAGAGTAGTAGGGGCGTGGAACGCCCTGCCTGCAACAGTAGTAGACTCGCCAACTTTAAGGGCATTTAAGTGGTCATTGGATAGACATATGGATGAAAATGGAATAGTGTAGGTCAGATGGTTTCACAGGTCGGCGCAACATCGAGGGCCGAAGGGCCTGTACTGCACTGTAATGTTCTAATTGCCTGGAGTTTAGAAGAATGAGAGGTGATCTAATGGAAAGATATAAAATTCGTAAGGGGCTTGACAGGGTTGATGCTGAGAAAATGTTTCCCCTGGCTGGGGAATCTAGAGCATGGAGTCACAGTCTCAGAATGAAGGGTCCGCCATTTAGGACTGAGGTGCAGAAAAATTTCCTCACTCAAAGGGTTGTGAATCTTTGAATTTCTTTATCCCGGAGAGCTGTGGATGCTGAGTCATTGACCATATTCAAGATAGAGGTCAACACATTTTTGGGTACTAAAGGAATTAAGAGGTATGGGTGTAGTGCAGGAAGGTGGAATTGAGAACCATCAGCCATAATCTTAATGAATGGCAGAGCAGGCTCAAAGGGTCAAAAAGCCTACTCCTGCTCCTATTTCTTACGTTCCCTCAGGAAATACACAGGTTCTGTGGAAGGAACAGTTTTGACGGACTTCTATATTTACCCAATTCCTTCTAAACCTTAAGTGGCTTCTAACCATTTGTAAGCAGCAACACTGAACACTCACACACATCCCTTACATACCTGATCAAGCTGAAGTTGTGTTATCCTTTGGGACATCAAGTCTCCCAGTTTAATCTCCACGTATGGATAGCTGTTACTGGGGCCCGATCGCTGAGTAAGGGTGGACTGTATCTCCTTCAATGGGAAATTGACCATCAGCTCCTGCAAAAAATGTCACAATATAATTGGCTTTTACCGTTTCTGAAGATACCCCTTCCAATGCAAGTCACCCTTATCAGGTAGGGGGAGATGAAACAATCGGCTCATTGCGGTGGTGGGGGTGGAGGGATTGGGAGATGAAGAAAGAGATGGAACATCCTGGCTCATTGTCGTCTCCTAGGCTGCTTCTTTGTTAACTTGACAGGATCCTCATAAACCACTTTCTCCATCGTTTGCTCAAGAAAAGGATCTGGGTCCAATCTCCTTTGCTGGAAGTTGAACTCTCCAGATTCAAAGATTATTTCCTTAACTGAGTTTCAATCCACTGCCTGCGCTCCTGGGTGGGAATGGGAGACAGATTCACTGCGGTGTGTCTTTGCACATTTTCATGCTTATTGTGTTTCCCAGTGGAAGTGATGAAGATGTTCAATATGTCTCCGTACATAGGAGCATGCTAAAACGATTATCCCGTGAACACCATCCGACCCATTTATGACATGTGACCCTCAATGATGCTAGATGAAAGGAACATGTGTTTGTTGTCAGCATGTTTCTATGGTAACCAACTGTAGGGGTTAAGTGGGAAAGATCTGATCTGAATGTTGGGGGGCCCGGCAATTGCTTGTCAGCTGCAGAATGTCTCCACTCCCATAACTCCTCAGTGGAGGCAGGAATCTGCCAAAGTATTGAAATGACCCCAAAACTGGACAATTGGTGAGGCTGGATTGCATCGGAAAAGTGGTCACAAACCTCGTGACAAAGAGGAGCTTTACTCCAGTTCCCCATGAGTTATTGATCACAGCTTTGCCCCAGTTCCCTGTGAATTAATGATCATGGCTTTGCCTCAATTTTCCATGAGATATTGATCACGGCTTTGCCCCAATTCCCTGTGAATTATTGATCATGGCTTTGCCCCAATTCCCTATGAGTTACGATCATAGCTTTTCTCCAATTTCCATTGAATTATTGATCACAGCTTTGCCCCAATTCCCTGGCTTTGCCACTGAGAACTTGAGAGAAAGTTAAATGCATCATCAGCAGAAGGGGAGATTGGACAGAGAGTCATCCATGGAAAGCTCTCAGCCTTCTCTGACCATGAATTTCAGAACGACATTGGTCGAAGCCTTAGCACCAGTCGGCCAAGGTATGTGGGGGAGGCCAAAGAGAAAATTGAGCAAGTATAATAGCTTGAAATTAATAAATATTGATATATTAAATGTTTTGCACCAATGGCTGACACTTAGGTGATCGTGGAGGGGCCACTGGACACTTAACTTGAAGAGGAAGAGGCGCCAATACTCAATCAAGCCAGAGAACTGAAAAAGCGAATGTCAGAGATGCGACGGGCGATGTTATGCAGAGGGGATAAAGACTATTATTTAACTGCTGGGAGGGACAGGATGAAGGGTATTCATGAGGGGATATAGATGAATATTCTGGAGTTTTATAAGATCACCTTTGGAGAACAGGGTCTATTTATCTGCAATTTCTCTTTGGTGATTCAATGGGCATGTGAAGTCCATGATAGGGCAGATGGTACACGGGCTGTGGGAGGAGATTCAGTGGGTGGATAGACTCGATGATAGGGCTGAGTGTACCTGGGCTGTGGAAGGAGTGAGCTTAATGGCCCTTCCGATCTGTGGTTTTTAAGTGACTGAAATTATCTTTAACAACTCACATGAGTCTCCTTGTTGAGGAAATTGAATCCATTCTGATTGATGGCCAGGATACAAGGAGCAACAATCACACTGTTGCTGCTGCTCTGGATGTAGAAAAATGAGGATCCAAACATGGGGAATGCACTCACAAGCCCTGTGTGAAGAAAGAGAAACTAGTCACTGAAACAGAGTGAGCACATTGCAAAATCAATCGCAGTGAAGTCCAGGTTCAACGGATGAGAGAGGGATCAATGGGTAACAACATGATCCAGACTGCAGGCAAATTCATTTGGGTCCATGGGGACAAGGAGCTCCCCAGTACCTTGCTCAAGTGGGCAGATTTATATGAGCCTCGACAGAATTGTGGAGTGCATTAAACATGATTCTTTCCCCATCTGACATCCATGTGCAGGGTTAAAAATGCTGTTGATGTTTCTCCCCTCCTCCATAGCCCAGAAGCACCCAGGCCCCTTACAGCTGTCATGCTCAGCCACCCAGCATAGCCTGGGATCTTTACTATCAGTAGCGTTCAGTGCTGCACTGTGATGTCAGCCATCGCAGCTCCAATGTCTGAGCCCAACTGTGATGGGAAAAGCCCCGTTCCCCATTCAGGATCTCCCACATGGGGCTGTGGCTAATGTTAGGACCGTAATAATTGGGGGAATCATGTAGCACATCAGTCTAAACTACGATCTGTCACAGCACTAATCCATCTCCTTCTGCTTAGTCACCAGCAACTTGTAATCCACTGAGTGAGGGTAGGCACTTACCAATGAACTGGGCTCTGGCCTGGTGGGAGCTGAGGGCCTGAACATGCCGGGTATTCTGTGTCACCATGTTCAACCAGGGCTGCGGCCGCTGATGCCGGTAAATCTGGGAGGGGATGTAATCCTGCACCTCACGGCTTACAGAAACAGAAAGAGATGAAGTCAGAGTCTCACACAGAGGGAAATGACAATTTATTTTTTTTTAAAAGGAAATTTTATCCCTAATACTTAAGTACCAAACTGAGCTCCAAAGGGGTTGTTAGTCTGCTACATCAACAAACCCCACCATGGCCACTCAACTCTCCACTTTGCCCTTCTCTCCTGCGGGACACTGGAGCTTCAGAAACTCTCAGCCACCCAGGAGGATTCAGGCCACGGACTGAACAGAGTTGGGATTAGACCTGTTCCGTCACAGGTGCTTAAATGGACTCAGTTGCTCTAATCAATCTAAATTTCATATAAACTAGTGGATATCCAGTGGCTTTGCTTGTCAGTAGTCTAGGGTCTGGAGTGTGCTTGAGATGTTTGGCTGCAAGGTTAGCTTGTCCTTTCAAGGCCAACAGATGCCTACTGTGTGGGAATTCAGAGAATTTTGGCTGCTTATAATTGTAACGGAGGTCAATTAAAGTTCATTAGGGACCTGAAATTCTGCTCTTGGTGCATTCTGCACTGCCACAGAGAGGGTTTGACCCCAAAGTCCCTCATACCATCACAGCCACTACAGTTACAGCACCATTTGCAACACAAAGCAGAGGTTGAGGTTTATGCAGAACACAAGAAATAAAATGACTTGTCCATCAAGACTGCCCTTCCCGACATGATCGCTTCCTATTTAGCAGCAGGAATGTATTGTTGCAGCTTCTTCAAGGAGCTCCTGCACTTTCTGTTGGCAGATATAGCACAGGTTAAATACAGTGTAAAGTTCCCTCTACACTGTTTAAACAAACACTCCCAGGGCAGATACAGAAAGGGTTAGATACAGAGTAAAGCTCCTTCGACACTCTCCCAGTGTTCTAATGGAGCTTGCCACTCAAGCACTCAGTCTGTCCAGTTGCCTTCATAGTATTATCCTAATGCTAAATGTGCAACAACCACACAGACCATTAATGAACACCACTACACAAGCCTCTGGTCACGATATAGAAACAGATGAAAAGACATCAAGTCTATCCGAGCTCAACTGTCCAGAATGAACAAATCAGTTGTTTAACTGATTTTCAGGATTGTTACCTCTGGTGTCCCTCAAGGATCTATCCTTGGCTGTCTGCTATTTCTCATCATGATTTCAACATCATGAAAAAGCACAGCGTTAGTTTTCACATGTACACTGATGACACCCAGCTCTACTACACCACCACCTCTCTTGATGCCTCCACTATTGCTAAATTAACACACTGCTTATCCGGCATCCAATACTGGATGAGCAGAAATTTCCTCCAATTAATTATTAGTGGGAAGACAAACCATTGTTTTCAGTCCCTGCTCCAAACTCCGACTTAGATACCGACTCCATCCCTCTCCCTGGCAACAGTCTGAGATTAAGCCAGTCTGTTTGCAACCTCGGTGTCACATTTGATCCTGCGTTGAGCTTCCAACCTCATATTTGCGCCATCACTAAGACCACCTACTTCCATCTCTGTAAAACCGCCTGACTTCGCCCTGTCTCAGTTCATCTGCTGCTGAAACCCTCAATCATGCCTTTGTTACCTCAAGACTTGACTATTCCCACTCACTCCTGGCTGGTCTCCTACATTCTACCTTCTGTAAACTCGAGGTCATCCGAAACTCTGCTGCCCGTGTCTTTACTTGCACCAAGTCCTGTTTACCTATCACCCCTGATCACTGATCGACATTGGCTCCTGGTCTAGCAATGCCTTGATTTTAAAATTCTCATCCTTGTTTTCAAATTCCTCCATGGCCTTGCCCCTTACTATCTCTGTAATCTTCTCCAGCCCCACAACCCTCTGAGATATCTACACTCCTCTAATTTTGGCATCCTGATTTTAATTGCGCCACCATTGGTGGCTGCACCTTCATTTGCCTAGGCCCTAATCTCTGGAATACCCTCTCTGCCTCTCTCAACCTGGCTTTCCTCCTTTAAGACACTCCTTAAGACCTACCTCTTTGACCAAGCTTTTGGTCATCTGATCGAATATCTCTTTTTGTTTTATAATGCTCCTGTGAAGCTCCTTGGGACATTTTATTACATTGAAGGCACTGTATAATATAAGTTGTTGTTATTGATTGTGCCTCCATTGCGTGAGCCAATGTTCTAATGGACTGTGAAATATGGCTCCTTAACAGGTGTCTATCAAAAGGTTAATAGGATGCCGTGAGTTAAAGGGACCATGATTTCTGAAGAATATCTGGACAGTTCTACCTGCTCTGTGCCTATTAAAGTTTGCTGTGATGAACTCACATGGTGGGTAGGTAGAGACTGTCTTTTGCCCGATGTTGCAGAGCTGCCAATTTCGACACTTGCTGGAGCTGACTGTCACTCATCATATCCTGTGTTAGGGTATGCAAGAGTCCCTTCAGGAAATCTGGAACGATCTGGATTGTAAAACCAACATAATTATCTGTGCCACTTACAAGCGGATACCGTACAGAACAAGTATTAATCTCACTTGACTAGAGGCTACAATTTAATCATTTGTATTTTATCTTTTGATCCCCTGGGACTGGGCACAATAGTGGTTGAATAGTGAGCTCGATAACACCAAGCACCACAGCCTGTGCACTCAGGAACACTGGGCATCATGGGAAGAGCTTGTGTTCGTAGCTTTGCTCCAATTATAGGTGGGATTCATCATCTCAACTTTTGTTATTCCTTTCTTGCGAGGTAAGCACATGTTGGAGATCAGGAACTCACTGCATTGAGAAAGGGGTAGAGGAATGAGTGAGTGAGTGAGTGAGATCCTATTCCCAGCCTCTCTGCCATTCTCTCCAAACTGTTAGCAAGGGCAATATATTACTTGCTTCCTTAAATGCAAAATCATACGGCATGTGCTTCAAAGATTGATGCCTCATCAGATGCACAGAAGTTGGCAATGTGGAAACTATATAATGCAAATGGTGATTTTTTTTCCCCTCTGCAATGCCCTAATACTGCGGTTACTGCAATGCTAATGTTCTACAGCTGGAGCACACAATGACTTGGACAACATGACATCAAGGAAGGAGAATAAAATCATTTTATTTCCCTGACACATTACTACACTTATTTAGAAACAGATTTCTTCCTTCCATTACAGCCTTGAACTTGTTCATTATTGCAATCTCTCCAGTTCCTGATTATAATCTGCACACAGCCCTTCATTACTGCGATATCCCCAGTACCTGATTATAATCCACAATCACACACAGCCCTTCATTACTGCGATATCCCCAGTACCTGATTATAATCCACAATCACACACAGCTCTTCATTATTGCGATATCCCCAGTACCTGATTATAATCCACAGTCACACACAGCTCTTCATTACTGCGATATCCCCAGTACCTGATTATAATCCACAATCACACACAGCTCTTCATTATTGCGATATCCCCAGTACCTGATTATAATCCACAATCACACACAGCTCTTCATTATTGCGATATCCCCAGTACCTGATTATAATCCACAATCACACACAGCCCTTCATTATTGCGATATCCCCAGTACCTGATTATAATCCACAGTCACACACAGCCCTTCATTACTGCGATATCCCCAGTACCTGATTATAATCCACAATCACACACAGCTCTTCATTATTGCGATATCCCCAGTACCTGATTATAATCCACAATCACACACAGCCCTTCATTATTGCGATATCCCCAGTACCTGATTATAATCCACAATCACACACAGCTCTTCATTATTGCGATATCCCCAGTACCTGATTATAATCCACAATCACACACAGCTCTTCATTATTGCGATATCCCCAGTACCTGATTATAATCCACAATCACACACAGCTCTTCATTATTGCGATATCCCCAGTACCTGATTATAATCCACAATCACACACAGCCCTTCATTATTGCGATATCCCCAGTACCTGATTATAATCCACAATCACACAGAGCTCTTCATTATTGCGATATCCCCAGTACCTGATTATAATCCACAATCACACACAGCCCTTCATTATTGCGATATCCCCAGTACCTGATTATAATCCACAGTCACACACAGCCCTTCATTACTGCGATATCCCCAGTACCTGATTATAATCCACAATCACACACAGCCCTTCATTATTGCGATATACCCAGTACCTGATTATAATCCACAATCACACACAGCCCTTCATTATTGCGATATCCCCAGTACCTGATTATAATCCACAGTCACACACAGCCCTTCATTACTGCGATATCCCCAGTACCTGATTATAATCCACAATCACACACAGCCCTTCATTATTGCGATATCCCCAGTACCTGATTATAATCCACAGTCACACACAGCTCTTCATTATTGCGATATCCCCAGTACCTGATTATAATCCACAATCACACACAGCCCTTCATTATTGCGATATCCCCAGTACCTGATTATAAGCCACAATCACACACAGCTCTTCATTATTACGATATCCCCAGTACCTGATTATAATCCACAATCACACACAGCTCTTCATTATTGCGATATCCCCAGTCCCAGGTTGAAATGCACAATCACACACAGCCCCTCTTTATTGCGATATCCCCAGTACCTGATTATAATCCACAATCACACACAGCTTTTCATTACTGCGATATCCCCAGTCCCAGGTTGAAATGCACAATCACACACAGCCCCTCTTTATTGCGATATCCCCAGTACCTGATTATAATCCACAATCACACACAGCTCTTCATTACTGCGATATCCCCAGTCCCAGGTTGAAATGCACAATCACACACAGCCCCTCTTTATTGCGATATCCCCAGTACCTGATTATAATCCACAATCACACACAGCTCTTCATTACTGCGATATCCCCAGTCCCAGGTTGAAATGCACAATCACACACAGCCCCTCTTTATTGCGATATCCCCAGTACCTGATTATAATCCACAATCACACACAGCTCTTCATTACTGCGATATCCCCAGTCCCAGGTTGAAATGCACAATCACACACAGCCCTTCTTTATTGCGATATCCCCAGTACCTGATTATAATCCACAATCACACACAGCTCTTCATTATTGCGATATCCCCAGTACCTGATTATAATCCACAATCACACACAGCCCTTCATTATTGCGATATCCCCAGTACCTGATTATAATCCACAATCACACACAGCCCTTCATTGTTGCGATATCCCCAGTACCTGATTATAATCCACAATCACACACAGCCCTTCATTACTGCGATATCCCCAGTACCTGATTATAATCCACAATCACACACAGCTCTTCATTATTGCGATATCCCCAGTACCTGATTATAATCCACAATCACACACAGCTCTTCATTACAGCGATATCCCCAGTACCTGATTATAATCCACAATCACACACAGCCCTTCATTATTGCGATATCCCCAGTACCTGATTATAATCCACAATCACACACAGCCCTTCATTATTGCGATATCCCCAGTACCTGATTATAATCCACAATCACACACAGCTCTTCATTATTGCGATATACCCAGTACCTGATTATAATCCACAATCACACACAGCCCTTCATTATTGCGATATCCCCAGTACCTGATTATAATCCACAATCACACACAGCTCTTCATTATTGCGATATCCCCAGTACCTGATTATAATCCACAATCACACACAGCTCTTCATTATTGCGATATACCCAGTACCTGATTATAATCCACAATCACACACAGCCCTTCATTATTGCGATATCCCCAGTACCTGATTATAATCCACAGTCACACACAGCCCTTCATTACTGCGATATCCCCAGTACCTGATTATAATCCACAGTCACACACAGCTCTTCATTATTGCGATATCCCCAGTACCTGATTATAATCCACAATCACACACACCTCTTCATTATTGCGATATACCCAGTACCTGATTATAATCCACAATCACACACAGCTCTTCATTATTGCGATATCCCCAGTACCTGATTATAATCCACAATCACACACAGCTCTTCATTACAGCGATATCCCCAGTACCTGATTATAATCCACAGTCACACACAGCCCTTCATTATTGCGATATCCCCAGTACCTGATTATAATCCACAATCACACACAGCCCTTCATTATTGCGATATCCCCAGTACCTGATTATAATCCACAATCACACACAGCCCTTCATTATTGCGATATCCCCAGTACCTGATTATAATCCACAATCACACACAGCCCTTCATTATTGCGATATCCCCAGTACCTGATTATAATCCACAATCACACACAGCTCTTCATTATTGCGATATCCCCAGTACCTGATTATAATCCACAATCACACACACCTCTTCATTATTGCGATATCCCCAGTACCTGATTATAATCCACAATCACACACAGCTCTTCATTATTGCGATATACCCAGTACCTGATTATAATCCACAGTCACACACAGCCCTTCATTACTGCGATATCCCCAGTACCTGATTATAATCCACAGTCACACACAGCCCTTCATTATTGCGATATCCCCAGTACCTGATTATAAGCCACAATCACACACAGCTCTTCATTATTACGATATCCCCAGTACCTGATTATAATCCACAATCACACACAGCTCTTCATTATTGCGATATCCCCAGTCCCAGGTTGAAATGCACAATCACACACAGCCCCTCTTTATTGCGATATCCCCAGTACCTGATTATAATCCACAATCACACACAGCTTTTCATTACTGCGATATCCCCAGTCCCAGGTTGAAATGCACAATCACACACAGCCCCTCTTTATTGCGATATCCCCAGTACCTGATTATAATCCACAATCACACACAGCTCTTCATTACTGCGATATCCCCAGTCCCAGGTTGAAATGCACAATCACACACAGCCCCTCTTTATTGCGATATCCCCAGTACCTGATTATAATCCACAATCACACACAGCTCTTCATTACTGCGATATCCCCAGTCCCAGGTTGAAATGCACAATCACACACAGCCCCTCTTTATTGCGATATCCCCAGTACCTGATTATAATCCACAATCACACACAGCTCTTCATTACTGCGATATCCCCAGTCCCAGGTTGAAATGCACAATCACACACAGCCCTTCTTTATTGCGATATCCCCAGTACCTGATTATAATCCACAATCACACACAGCTCTTCATTATTGCGATATCCCCAGTACCTGATTATAATCCACAATCACACACAGCCCTTCATTATTGCGATATCCCCAGTACCTGATTATAATCCACAATCACACACAGCCCTTCATTGTTGCGATATCCCCAGTACCTGATTATAATCCACAATCACACACAGCCCTTCATTACTGCGATATCCCCAGTACCTGATTATAATCCACAATCACACACAGCTCTTCATTATTGCGATATCCCCAGTACCTGATTATAATCCACAATCACACACAGCTCTTCATTACAGCGATATCCCCAGTACCTGATTATAATCCACAATCACACACAGCCCTTCATTATTGCGATATCCCCAGTACCTGATTATAATCCACAATCACACACAGCCCTTCATTATTGCGATATCCCCAGTACCTGATTATAATCCACAATCACACACAGCTCTTCATTATTGCGATATACCCAGTACCTGATTATAATCCACAATCACACACAGCCCTTCATTATTGCGATATCCCCAGTACCTGATTATAATCCACAATCACACACAGCTCTTCATTATTGCGATATCCCCAGTACCTGATTATAATCCACAATCACACACAGCTCTTCATTATTGCGATATACCCAGTACCTGATTATAATCCACAATCACACACAGCCCTTCATTATTGCGATATCCCCAGTACCTGATTATAATCCACAGTCACACACAGCCCTTCATTACTGCGATATCCCCAGTACCTGATTATAATCCACAGTCACACACAGCTCTTCATTATTGCGATATCCCCAGTACCTGATTATAATCCACAATCACACACACCTCTTCATTATTGCGATATACCCAGTACCTGATTATAATCCACAATCACACACAGCTCTTCATTATTGCGATATCCCCAGTACCTGATTATAATCCACAATCACACACAGCTCTTCATTACAGCGATATCCCCAGTACCTGATTATAATCCACAGTCACACACAGCCCTTCATTATTGCGATATCCCCAGTACCTGATTATAATCCACAATCACACACAGCCCTTCATTATTGCGATATCCCCAGTACCTGATTATAATCCACAATCACACACAGCCCTTCATTATTGCGATATCCCCAGTACCTGATTATAATCCACAATCACACACAGCCCTTCATTATTGCGATATCCCCAGTACCTGATTATAATCCACAATCACACACAGCTCTTCATTATTGCGATATCCCCAGTACCTGATTATAATCCACAATCACACACACCTCTTCATTATTGCGATATCCCCAGTACCTGATTATAATCCACAATCACACACAGCTCTTCATTATTGCGATATACCCAGTACCTGATTATAATCCACAGTCACACACAGCCCTTCATTACTGCGATATCCCCAGTACCTGATTATAATCCACAGTCACACACAGCCCTTCATTATTGCGATATCCCCAGTACCTGATTATAAGCCACAATCACACACAGCTCTTCATTATTACGATATCCCCAGTACCTGATTATAATCCACAATCACACACAGCTCTTCATTATTGCGATATCCCCAGTCCCAGGTTGAAATGCACAATCACACACAGCCCCTCTTTATTGCGATATCCCCAGTACCTGATTATAATCCACAATCACACACAGCTTTTCATTACTGCGATATCCC
Source organism: Heterodontus francisci (assembly GCF_036365525.1). Taxonomy (NCBI): domain Eukaryota; kingdom Metazoa; phylum Chordata; class Chondrichthyes; order Heterodontiformes; family Heterodontidae; genus Heterodontus; species Heterodontus francisci. The sequence continues at coordinate 44,875,171 of NC_090394.1, forward strand.
CAGTCCCAGGTTGAAATGCACAATCACACACAGCCCCTCTTTATTGCGATATCCCCAGTACCTGATTATAATCCACAATCACACACAGCTCTTCATTACTGCGATATCCCCAGTCCCAGGTTGAAATGCACAATCACACACAGCCCCTCTTTATTGCGATATCCCCAGTACCTGATTATAATCCACAATCACACACAGCTCTTCATTACTGCGATATCCCCAGTCCCAGGTTGAAATGCACAATCACACACAGCCCCTCTTTATTGCGATATCCCCAGTACCTGATTATAATCCACAATCACACACAGCTCTTCATTACTGCGATATCCCCAGTCCCAGGTTGAAATGCACAATCACACACAGCCCTTCTTTATTGCGATATCCCCAGTACCTGATTATAATCCACAATCACACACAGCTCTTCATTATTGCGATATCCCCAGTACCTGATTATAATCCACAATCACACACAGCCCTTCATTATTGCGATATCCCCAGTACCTGATTATAATCCACAATCACACACAGCCCTTCATTGTTGCGATATCCCCAGTACCTGATTATAATCCACAATCACACACAGCCCTTCATTACTGCGATATCCCCAGTACCTGATTATAATCCACAATCACACACAGCTCTTCATTATTGCGATATCCCCAGTACCTGATTATAATCCACAATCACACACAGCTCTTCATTACAGCGATATCCCCAGTACCTGATTATAATCCACAATCACACACAGCCCTTCATTATTGCGATATCCCCAGTACCTGATTATAATCCACAATCACACACAGCCCTTCATTATTGCGATATCCCCAGTACCTGATTATAATCCACAATCACACACAGCTCTTCATTATTGCGATATACCCAGTACCTGATTATAATCCACAATCACACACAGCCCTTCATTATTGCGATATCCCCAGTACCTGATTATAATCCACAATCACACACAGCTCTTCATTATTGCGATATCCCCAGTACCTGATTATAATCCACAATCACACACAGCTCTTCATTATTGCGATATACCCAGTACCTGATTATAATCCACAATCACACACAGCCCTTCATTATTGCGATATCCCCAGTACCTGATTATAATCCACAGTCACACACAGCCCTTCATTACTGCGATATCCCCAGTACCTGATTATAATCCACAGTCACACACAGCTCTTCATTATTGCGATATCCCCAGTACCTGATTATAATCCACAATCACACACACCTCTTCATTATTGCGATATACCCAGTACCTGATTATAATCCACAATCACACACAGCTCTTCATTATTGCGATATCCCCAGTACCTGATTATAATCCACAATCACACACAGCTCTTCATTACAGCGATATCCCCAGTACCTGATTATAATCCACAGTCACACACAGCCCTTCATTATTGCGATATCCCCAGTACCTGATTATAATCCACAATCACACACAGCCCTTCATTATTGCGATATCCCCAGTACCTGATTATAATCCACAATCACACACAGCCCTTCATTATTGCGATATCCCCAGTACCTGATTATAATCCACAATCACACACAGCCCTTCATTATTGCGATATCCCCAGTACCTGATTATAATCCACAATCACACACAGCTCTTCATTATTGCGATATCCCCAGTACCTGATTATAATCCACAATCACACACACCTCTTCATTATTGCGATATCCCCAGTACCTGATTATAATCCACAATCACACACAGCTCTTCATTATTGCGATATACCCAGTACCTGATTATAATCCACAGTCACACACAGCCCTTCATTACTGCGATATCCCCAGTACCTGATTATAATCCACAGTCACACACAGCTCTTCATTATTGCGATATCCCCAGTACCTGATTATAATCCACAGTCACACACAGCCCTTCATTACTGCGATATCCCCAGTACCTGATTATAATCCACAATCACACACAGCTCTTCATTACTGCGATATCCCCAGTACCTGATTATAATCCACAACCAAAGAGAAGGACTTGGTGTATGATGAGCCTATGGAAGGGAGTGGTCTAGTCTCAGTCATCTCATTATCAAAAAGGAGGAGGTGTTGGGTGTCTTGCAAAGCATTAAGGTAGATAAGTCCCCAGGGCCTGATGGAATCTATCCTAGAAGACTGAGGGAGGCAAGGGAAGAAATTGCTGGGGCCTTGACAGAAATCTTTGCATCCTCATTGACTACAGGTGATGTCCCAGAGGACTGGAGAATAGTCAATGTTGTGCCTTTGTTTAAGAAGGGTGGCAAGGATAATCCAGGAAAGTATAGGCCGGTGAGCTTTACGTCAGTGGTAGGGAAACTATTAGAGAGGATTCTTCGGGACAGGATTTACTCCCATTTGGAAACAAACGAACTTATTAGCGAGAGACAGCATGGTTTTGTGAAGGGGAGGTCGTGTCTTACTAATTTGATTGAGTTTTTTGAGGAAGTGACGAAGATGATTGATGAAGGAAGGGCGGTGGATGTTGTCTATATGGACTTTAGTAAAGCCTTTGACAAGGTCCCGCATGGCAGACTGGTGCAAAAGATGAAGTCACACGGGATCAGAGGTGAGCTGGCAAGATGGAGACAGAACTGGCTCAGTCACAGAAGACAGAGGGCAACAGTGGATGGGTGTTTTTCTGAATGGAGGGATGTGACTAGTGGTGTTCTGCAGGGATCAGTGCTGGGACCTTTGCTGTTTGTAGTATATATAAATGATTTGGAGGAAAATGTAGCTGGTCTGATTAGTAAGTTTGCGGACGACACAAAGGTTGGTGGAGTTGCGGATAGTGATGAGTGAGGATTGTCAGAGAATACAGCAGGATATAAATTGGTTGGAGACTTGGGCGGAGAAATGGCAGATGGAGTTTAATCCGGACAAATGTGAGGTAATGCATTTTGGAAGGTCTAATGCAGGTGGGAGATATGTCAATGGCAGAACCCTTAGGAGTATTGACAGGCAGAGAGATCTGGGCGTACAGGTCCACAGGCCACTGAAAGTAGCAACGCAGGTGGATAAGGTAGTCAAGAAGGCATACGGCATGCTTGCCTTCATTGGTCGGGGCATAGAGTATAAAAATTGGCAAGTCATGTTGCAGCTGTACAGAACCTTAGTTAGGCCACACTTAGAATATTGCGTGCAATTCTGGTCGCCACACTACCAGAAAGACGTGGAGGCTTTGGAGACGGTACAGAGGAGGTTTATCAGGATGTTGCCTGGTCTGGAGGGCATTAGCTATGAGGAGAGGTTGGAAAAACTCGGATTGTTTTCACTGGAACGACGGAGGTGGAGGGGCGACATGATAGAGGTTTACAAAGTTATGAGCGGCATGGACAGAGTGGATAGTCAGAAGCTTTTTCCCAGGGTGGAAGAGTCAGTTACTAGGGGACATAGGTTTAAGGTACGAGGGGCAAAGTTTAGAGGGGATGTGCGACGCAAGTTTTTTACACAGAGGGTGGTGAGTGCCTGGAACTTGCTGCCAGGGGAGGTGGTGGAAGCAGATACAATAGCGACTTTTAAGAGACATCTTGAAAAATATATGAATAGAAAGGGAATAGAGGGATACGGGCCCCGGAAGTGCAGAAGGTGTTAGTTTAGGCAGGCATCAAGATCGGCGCAGGCTTGGAGGGCCATATGGCCTGTTACTGTGCTGTACTGTTCTTTGTTCTTTGTTCTAATCACACACAGCTCTTCATTACTGCAATTTCCCCAGTCCCAGGTTGAAATGCACAGTCACACACAACTCTTCGTTACTGCAATATCCCCAGTCGCTGGTTATAATGCAGAGTCACAAATAAATCTTCATTACTGTGATATCCTCAGTCCCTGAGTATAATCCACAGCAACACACAGTTCTTCATTACTGCGATATCCCCAGTCACTGATTATAATCCACATTCACACACAGCTCTTTATTGCTGCAATATCCCCAGTCCCTGATTATAATCCACAGTCACACACAGCCCTTCATTACTGTGATATCCCCAGTCCCTGATTATAATCCACAGTCACACACAGCTCTTTATTGCTGCAATATCCCCAGTCCCTGATTATAATCCACAGTCACACACAACTCTTCATTGCTGCGATATCCCCAGTCCCTGATTATAATCCACAGTCACACACAGCCCTTCATTACTGTGATATCCCCAGTACCTGATTATAATCCACAGTCACACATAGCTCTTTACTACTGTGATATCCCTGATTATAATGCACAGTCACACACAGCCCTTCATTACTGTGATATCCCCTGTCCCTGATTCTAATCCACAGTCACACACAGCCCTTCATTACTGTGATATCCCCAGTCCCTGAGTCACACATAGCTCTTCACTACTGTGGTATCCCTGATTATAATGCACAGTCACACACAGCCCTTCATTACTGTGATATCCCTGATTATAATCCACAGTCACACACAGCTCTTCACCACTGTGATATCCCTGATTATAATCCACAGTCACACACAGCCCTTCATTACTGTGATATCCCCAGTCCCTGGTAATAATGCACAGTCACAAATAAATCTTCATTACTGTGATATCCCCAGTCCCTGATTATATCCACAGTCACACACAGCCCTTCATTACTGCGGTATCTTCAGTCCCTGGTAATAATGCACAGTCACAAATAAATCTTCATTACTGTGATATCCCCAGTCCCTGATTATATCCACAGTCACACACAGCCCTTCATTACTGCGGTATCTTCAGTCCCTGATTATAATCCACAATCACACACAGCTCTTCATTACAGCGATATCCCCAGTACCTGATTATAATCCACAGTCACACACAGCCCTTCATTATTGCGATATCCCCAGTACCTGATTATAATCCACAATCACACACAGCCCTTCATTATTGCGATATCCCCAGTACCTGATTATAATCCACAATCACACACAGCCCTTCATTATTGCGATATCCCCAGTACCTGATTATAATCCACAATCACACACAGCCCTTCATTATTGCGATATCCCCAGTACCTGATTATAATCCACAATCACACACAGCTCTTCATTATTGCGATATCCCCAGTACCTGATTATAATCCACAATCACACACACCTCTTCATTATTGCGATATCCCCAGTACCTGATTATAATCCACAATCACACACAGCTCTTCATTATTGCGATATACCCAGTACCTGATTATAATCCACAGTCACACACAGCCCTTCATTACTGCGATATCCCCAGTACCTGATTATAATCCACAGTCACACACAGCTCTTCATTATTGCGATATCCCCAGTACCTGATTATAATCCACAGTCACACACAGCCCTTCATTACTGCGATATCCCCAGTACCTGATTATAATCCACAATCACACACAGCTCTTCATTACTGCGATATCCCCAGTACCTGATTATAATCCACAACCAAAGAGAAGGACTTGGTGTATGATGAGCCTATGGAAGGGAGTGGTCTAGTCTCAGTCATCTCATTATCAAAAAGGAGGTGTTGGGTGTCTTGCAAAGCATTAAGGTAGATAAGTCCCCAGGGCCTGATGGAATCTATCCTAGAAGACTGAGGGAGGCAAGGGAAGAAATTGCTGGGGCCTTGACAGAAATCTTTGCATCCTCATTGACTACAGGTGATGTCCCAGAGGACTGGAGAATAGTCAATGTTGTGCCTTTGTTTAAGAAGGGTGGCAAGGATAATCCAGGAAAGTATAGGCCGGTGAGCTTTACGTCAGTGGTAGGGAAACTATTAGAGAGGATTCTTCGGGACAGGATTTACTCCCATTTGGAAACAAACGAACTTATTAGCGAGAGACAGCATGGTTTTGTGAAGGGGAGGTCGTGTCTTACTAATTTGATTGAGTTTTTTGAGGAAGTGACGAAGATGATTGATGAAGGAAGGGCGGTGGATGTTGTCTATATGGACTTTAGTAAAGCCTTTGACAAGGTCCCGCATGGCAGACTGGTGCAAAAGATGAAGTCACACGGGATCAGAGGTGAGCTGGCAAGATGGAGACAGAACTGGCTCAGTCACAGAAGACAGAGGGCAACAGTGGATGGGTGTTTTTCTGAATGGAGGGATGTGACTAGTGGTGTTCTGCAGGGATCAGTGCTGGGACCTTTGCTGTTTGTAGTATATATAAATGATTTGGAGGAAAATGTAGCTGGTCTGATTAGTAAGTTTGCGGACGACACAAAGGTTGGTGGAGTTGCGGATAGTGATGAGTGAGGATTGTCAGAGAATACAGCAGGATATAAATTGGTTGGAGACTTGGGCGGAGAAATGGCAGATGGAGTTTAATCCGGACAAATGTGAGGTAATGCATTTTGGAAGGTCTAATGCAGGTGGGAGATATGTCAATGGCAGAACCCTTAGGAGTATTGACAGGCAGAGAGATCTGGGCGTACAGGTCCACAGGCCACTGAAAGTAGCAACGCAGGTGGATAAGGTAGTCAAGAAGGCATACGGCATGCTTGCCTTCATTGGTCGGGGCATAGAGTATAAAAATTGGCAAGTCATGTTGCAGCTGTACAGAACCTTAGTTAGGCCACACTTAGAATATTGCGTGCAATTCTGGTCGCCACACTACCAGAAAGACGTGGAGGCTTTGGAGACGGTACAGAGGAGGTTTATCAGGATGTTGCCTGGTCTGGAGGGCATTAGCTATGAGGAGAGGTTGGAAAAACTCGGATTGTTTTCACTGGAACGACGGAGGTGGAGGGGCGACATGATAGAGGTTTACAAAGTTATGAGCGGCATGGACAGAGTGGATAGTCAGAAGCTTTTTCCCAGGGTGGAAGAGTCAGTTACTAGGGGACATAGGTTTAAGGTACGAGGGGCAAAGTTTAGAGGGGATGTGCGACGCAAGTTTTTTACACAGAGGGTGGTGAGTGCCTGGAACTTGCTGCCAGGGGAGGTGGTGGAAGCAGATACAATAGCGACTTTTAAGAGACATCTTGAAAAATATATGAATAGAAAGGGAATAGAGGGATACGGGCCCCGGAAGTGCAGAAGGTGTTAGTTTAGGCAGGCATCAAGATCGGCGCAGGCTTGGAGGGCCATATGGCCTGTTACTGTGCTGTACTGTTCTTTGTTCTTTGTTCTAATCACACACAGCTCTTCATTACTGCAATTTCCCCAGTCCCAGGTTGAAATGCACAGTCACACACAACTCTTCGTTACTGCAATATCCCCAGTCGCTGGTTATAATGCAGAGTCACAAATAAATCTTCATTACTGTGATATCCTCAGTCCCTGAGTATAATCCACAGCAACACACAGTTCTTCATTACTGCGATATCCCCAGTCACTGATTATAATCCACATTCACACACAGCTCTTTATTGCTGCAATATCCCCAGTCCCTGATTATAATCCACAGTCACACACAGCCCTTCATTACTGTGATATCCCCAGTCCCTGATTATAATCCACAGTCACACACAGCTCTTTATTGCTGCAATATCCCCAGTCCCTGATTATAATCCACAGTCACACACAACTCTTCATTGCTGCGATATCCCCAGTCCCTGATTATAATCCACAGTCACACACAGCCCTTCATTACTGTGATATCCCCAGTACCTGATTATAATCCACAGTCACACATAGCTCTTTACTACTGTGATATCCCTGATTATAATGCACAGTCACACACAGCCCTTCATTACTGTGATATCCCCTGTCCCTGATTCTAATCCACAGTCACACACAGCCCTTCATTACTGTGATATCCCCAGTCCCTGAGTCACACATAGCTCTTCACTACTGTGGTATCCCTGATTATAATGCACAGTCACACACAGCCCTTCATTACTGTGATATCCCTGATTATAATCCACAGTCACACACAGCTCTTCACCACTGTGATATCCCTGATTATAATCCACAGTCACACACAGCCCTTCATTACTGTGATATCCCCAGTCCCTGGTAATAATGCACAGTCACAAATAAATCTTCATTACTGTGATATTCCCAGTTCCTGAGTATAATCCACAGTCACACACAGCCCTTCATTACTGTGATATCCCCAGTCCCTGGTAATAATGCACAGTCACAAATAAATCTTCATTACTGTGATATCCCCAGTCCCTGATTATATCCACAGTCACACACAGCCCTTCATTACTGCGGTATCTTCAGTCCCTGGTAATAATGCACAGTCACAAATAAATCTTCATTACTGTGATATCCCCAGTCCCTGATTATATCCACAGTCACACACAGCCCTTCATTACTGCGGTATCTTCAGTCCCTGAGTATAATCCACAGTCACACACCACCCTTCATTTCTGTGATATCCCCAGTCCCTGGTAATAATGCATAGTCGCAAATAAATCTTCATTTCTGCGATATCCCCAGTCCCTGAGTATAATCCACAGTCACACACAACTCTTCACTACTGTGATATCCCTGATTATAATACACAGTCACACACCACCCTTCATTTCTGTGATATCCCCAGTCCCTGGTAATAATGCATAGTCGCAAATAAATCTTCATTTCTGCGATATCCCCAGTCCCTGAGTATAATCCACAGTCACACACAACTCTTCACTACTGTGATATCCCTGATTATAATACACAGTCACACACAACCCTTCATTTCTGTGATATCCCCGTCCCTGATTATAATCCACAGTCACACACAGCCCTTCATTTCTGCGATATCCCCAGTCCCTGAGTATAATCCACAGTCACACACAACTCTTCACTACTGTGATATCCCTGATTATAATACACAGTCACACACAACCCTTCATTACTGTGATATCCCCAGTTCATGGTTATAATGCAGAGTCACAAATAAATCTTCATTACTGCGGTATCTTCAGTCCCTGATTATAATACACAGTCACACACAACCCTTCATTTCTGTGATATCCCCAGTCCCTGATTATAATCCACTGTCACACACAGCTCTTCATTACTGTGATATCCCTGATTATAATCCACAGTCACACACAACCCTTCATTTCTGTGATATCCCCAGTCCCTGATTATAATCCACTGTCACACATAGCTCTTCATTACTGTGATATCCCCAGTCCCTGATTATAATCCACTGTCACACATAGCTCTTCATTACTGTGATATCCCCAGTCCCTGATTATAATCCACTGTCACACATAGCTCTTCATTACTGTGATATCCCTGATTATAATACACAGTCACACACAACCCTTCATTTCTGTGATATCCCCAGTCCCTGATTATAATCCACTGTCACACATAGCTCTTCATTACTGTGATATCCCCAGTCCCTGATTATAATCCACTGTCACACATAGCTCTTCATTTCTGTGATATCCCCAGTCCCTGATTATAATCCACTGTCACACATAGCTCTTCATTACTGTGATATCCCTGATTATAATACACAGTCACACACAACCCTTCATTACTGTGATATCCCCAGTTCATGGTTATAATGCAGAGTCACAAATAAATCTTCATTACTGCGGTATCTTCAGTCCCTGATTATAATACACAGTCACACACAACCCTTCATTTCTGTGATATCCCCAGTCCCTGATTATAATCCACTGTCACACATAGCTCTTCATTACTGTGATATCCCCAGTCCCTGATTATAATCCACTGTCACACATAGCTCTTCATTACTGTGATATCCCCAGTCCCTGATTATAATCCACTGTCACACATAGCTCTTCATTTCTGTGATATCCCCAGTCCCTGATTATAATCCACTGTCACACATAGCTCTTCATTACTGTGATATCCCTGATTATAATACACAGTCACACACAACCCTTCATTTCTGTGATATCCCCAGTCCCTGATTATAATCCACTGTCACACATAGCTCTTCATTACTGTGATATCCCCAGTCCCTGATTATAATCCACTGTCACACATAGCTCTTCATTTCTGTGATATCCCCAGTCCCTGATTATAATCCACTGTCACACATAGCTCTTCATTACTGTGATATCCCTGATTATAATCCACTGTCACACACAGCTCTTCATTACTGTGATATCCCTGATTATAATACACAGTCACACACAACCCTTCATTTCTGTGATATCCCCAGTCTCTGATTATAATCCACTGTCACACATAGCTCTTCATTTCTGTGATATCCCCAGTCCCTGATTATAATCCACTGTCACACATAGCTCTTCATTACTGTGATATCCCTGATTATAATACACAGTCACACACAACCCTTCATTTCTGTGATATCCCCAGTCCCTGATTATAATCCACTGTCACACATAGCTCTTCATTACTGTGATATCCCCAGTCCCTGATTATAATCCACTGTCACACATAGCTCTTCATTTCTGTGATATCCCCAGTCCCTGATTATAATCCACTGTCACACATAGCTCTTCATTACTGTGATATCCCTGATTATAATCCACTGTCACACACAGCTCTTCATTACTGTGATATCCCTGATTATAATACACAGTCACACACAACCCTTCATTTCTGTGATATCCCCAGTCTCTGATTATAATCCACTGTCACACATAGCTCTTCATTACTGTGATATCCCTGATTATAATCCACTGTCACACATAGCTCTTCATTACTGTGATATCCCTGATTATAATCCACAGTCACACACAGCCCTTCATTACTGTGATATCCCCAGTACCTGATTATAATGCACAGTCACACACAGTTCGTTCTCAAACTTCAGAGGATGAAACCAGAGGACACGTCGGAAACAGAAGGTGAAATTTGGTTCAACTTGCTCCATTTCTGCAGCTACATCGAGGATATAATCTTTGTTTTTGAGTGGCTGCACATTTTGTCCTGAAACAGAACATGAGGTATGATCACATAGGATTGTAGCAGACAATCCAACCACATTCTCCCCACACAGATACACACTCGCGACTCACATTATCACATCAATGTGAAAACAGGCAATACATTTTTTTTCTATAAAGAATACCTTTGTTGATGATTACAAACAAGGAATATTCTTCTGCAGCTTCTAGGTATTGAAGCCCCATTTCACTGCAAAAATCTTCAATCACATCAACCACAACCTGGACCAGAACAAAGAAGCCAATCACCATCACCCAGTCAAGTCATCAGACAATAACAACAGGATTTTTGCAATATCTTTCGAAGCAGGGGATACAAGGGAAAGGGGAGGTCAAAACAGAGAGGAGTGAAACAGAAAGAGAGAGGGGGTCGAGAGAGGGTGAGAGAGAGGTGAGAGCGAGCGAGGGGGCTCAAGAAATGGGGACAAGAAAGGGGAAGGGTCACAGAGAGGGACAAGTGAGAGGGAGCACTAGAGAGAGGGGGCAAGAGAGTGAGGGGTAGCAGGGGGACGAGAAAGACAGGAGGACGAGAGAGGGAGAGAGGGGGTGTAAGAGAGAGAGAGGGCGCATGAGAGTGAGAGTGATGGGGGTGCTAGAGAGAGTGGGGAGAGTGGGCATGAGGGGGGCTGGGAGAGAGGGGGTGCAAGAGAGAGGGGCGAGAAAGAGAGGGATGTGAGAGGGGGGAATGCGAGAGAGGAAGGGGGATGTGAGAGAAAGAGAGGGGTGCACGAGAGAGGGGTGAGAGAGAGGGAGGAAGGGAAGGGGGTGTATGAGAGAGAGGGCACGAGAGAGAGAGAAAGGGGCAGGAGAGAGGGGGCAAGAGGGGGTGGGCGACAGGGAGAGGGGGAGCCAGGGGGGATGAGACAGGGTAGGCGAGGGGGGGCGAGAAAGAGAAGGCCTTTGAGAGGCATTTGATACAGTGTCGCACAACAGACTTGTGAGTAAAGTTATAGATCATAGAATAAAAGCAACATAATAGCAACATGGATACGAAATTGGCTGAGTGGCAGGAAACAAAGAATAGTGGTTAATGGATGTTTTTTGGACAACAGGAAGGTTTGTAGTGGAGTTCCCCAGAGACCAGTGTTCGTACCCTTGCTCTTCCTGATATATATTAATGACCTAGACCTTGGTGTACAGGGCACAATTTCAAAATTTGTGAGTGATACAAAACTTGGAAGCATTGTGAACTGTGCGGAGGATAGTGTAGAACTTCAAAAGGACATAGACAAGTTGGTGGAATGGGCAGATGAAGTCAATGCGGAGAAATGTGAAGTGATTCATTTTGGTAGGAAGAACATGGAGGGACAATATAAAATAAAGTGTAGAATTCTGAAGGGGGTGCAGGAGCAGAGGGATCTAGGCGTATATATGCATAAGTCATTGAAGGTGGCAAAACAGGTTGCGAGAGTGGCTAATAAAGCAGACAGTATCCTGAGCTTTATTAATAGGGCCATAGAGTACAAAGGCAAGGCAGTTATGTTGAGCTTGTATAAGACACTGGCTTGGCCTCAGCTGGAGCATTGCGTCCAGTCTGGGCACCACACTTTAGGAAAGATGTAAAGGCATTGGAGAGAGTACAGAAAAGACTCACGAGAATGGTTCCAGGGATGAGGAACTTCAGTTATGAAGATAGATTGGAGAAGTTGGGACTGTTTTCCTTGGAGAGGACAAGGCTGAAAGATGATTTAATATAGGTATTGAAAATCATGAAGGGTCTGGACAGAGTAGATAAGAGAGAAACTGTTCCAATTCGTGAAAGGATTGAGAACAAGAGGGCACAGATTTAAAGTGATTGGCAAAAGAAGCAAAAGTTACATGAGGAAAAACATTTTCACGCAGCGAATGGTTAAGGTCTGGAATGCACTGCTTGAGAGTCTGGTGGAGGCAAGTTCAGTGGAGGCATTCAGAAGGGAATCAGACTATTATCTGAAAAGGAAGAATGTGCAGGGTTATGGGGAGAAAGCGGGGGAATGGCATTAGGTGAATTGCTCATTCAGAGAACTAGTGCGGACAGGATGGCCAAATGGCCTCCTTCATTGCTATAACAATTCTGTGATTCTGAGGAGGGGGGGGTGTGAGAGAGGGGAGCGTCAGAGAGAGGAGAGCACAAGAGATAAACAGAAGGGTGACAGAGAGAGAGAGAAAGAAGGGGCGAGAGAGAGGGACAGGGACAAGAGAGAGAGGGAGAGGAGGGCACGCTCGTGAGTGGGGGCGAGACAGGGCGACAATGTAGTGGGGACGGGGGGGGGTGGGGTGCTGGGAGAGGAGGGGGTAAGAGAAAGGGTGAGAGAGAGGGGCGAGATAGAGGGTGGGAGGTGACAGAATGGTAGTGAGCGAAAGAGAGTGTGAGAGAGAGAGCAGATGTTGTGAGAGATAGGGTGATAAGACAGAGAGGGGGGAGGTGAGACAGTGAGAGAGAGGGTACAAGAAAGGGGCGATGGAGGGTCGAGAGAGAGAGGGCTTGCAAGAGAGGGGTTGCGGGGTGGGGTGGTGATGCGGGAGCGCAAGTGAGAGGGGGTGTGTGAGGGGGGTGGGAAGACATGAGTGAGCGGCGGGACAAGAAAGAGAGGGGTGTTGAGAGAGAGAAAGAGAGGGGCGAGAGAGGAAGAGACAAGAGAGAGGGAGGAAGGGGGGGCGCACAAGTGGGTGCGAGAGAGGTATGGCGAGAGAAAGCTGGCAAGAGTGGAGAGAGAGGGGGTGAGAGGTGCGAGTGGGGAAGAGAGGGAGATGAGAGGTGGGGGGCGAGAGAGAGGTGGGGCAAGGGGGGGCGAGAGGGGGAGAGGAAGGGACGAGGGTGGGTAAGAGAGTGGGGGTGACAGGGCAACAGAGTGGGGACCAGAGGGGGTGGTGAGAGAAAGGGAGGGTGGTGCAGGAGACAGAACGTGAGAGAGGGAGGGGTTTGTGGGGGCAAGGGTGGTGAGAGAGAGGGGGGTGAGAGAGAGAGGGCAAGAGGTGGGGCAAGAGAGCGGGGGGTGATAGAGAGGGGGGTGATAGAGAGGGGTGAGAGAGAAGGGGGTTTGAGAGGGGGTGAGAGGGAGGGGGTGAGAGAGAGGGGGTGAGAGAGAGGGGGTGAGAGAGAGGGGGTGAGAGAGAGGGGGTGAGAGAGAGCGGGTGAGAGGGGATGAAAGAGAGGGGGTGTGAGAGAGTGGGTGAGAGAGGGGAGAGGAGATGGAGTGAAAGAGAGGGGCAAGAAGAGGGACAGGCAGAGCAAGGGGGGTAAGAGGGCAAGGGAGCAGCGAGAGAGAGGAGCAAGAGTGGGTGTGAGTGAAATAGAGCAAGAGAGGGGGGCACAAGAGACGGGGATGAGAGAGGGGGGGTGAGAGAGAGAGAAGGGCAAGGGGGAGCGAGGGCTAAGATGACAAGGGGGTGGCAAGAGAGAGGAGCGGGGGCGGGAGTGGGTGGCAAAGGGAAGCGAGGACGTGAGGATGTGCGAGACTGGGCGTGAGAAAGGCAGGTGTACGCGAGAGAGGGTGTGTGAGAGAGGGGGGCACGAGCGAGGTGGGCACGAGAGAGGGGGGCGCGAGATAGGGGGCGTGAGGGGGGCACGAGGGGGGCATGAGGGGGGGCGTGAGAAGGGGCGCGAGAGGGGGGCGAGAGAGGGGGGCGCGAGGGGAGGGTCGAGGGGGTGCGCAAGAGAGGGGGGAACGTGAGGGGGGCATGAGAGAGGGGGCACGAGAGATGGACGGCATGTGAGGGGGGCATGAGAGGGGGGCACAAGAGATGGGGGCACGAGAGGGGGGTACGAGAGAGGGGGCATGAAAGAGGGGGCACGAAAGAGGGTGGCACAAGAGGTGGGCATGTGAGGGGGCACATGAGGGGGCACATGAAGGAGGCATGTGAAGGAGGCACCTGAGAGGGTGGTACGAGAGAGGGGAGCGCGAGAGAAGGGGCACGAGAGGGGAGCATGAGAGAGGGGGGCACAAGAGGGGGGGCACGAGAGAGGGGGGCACGAGAGAGGGGGGCACGAGAAGGGGGGCACGAGAGAGTGGGGCACGAGAGAGTGGGGTACGAGAGAGGGGGGCACGAGAGAGGGGGGCACGAGAGAGAGGGGCACGAGAGAGAGGGGCACGAGAGAGAGAGGCATGAGAGAGCGGGGGCACGAGAGAGGGGGGCACGAGAGAGGGGGGATATCCATTCATCTGATATGTAACTGCCTGAATAGACTTGACCCTATTTTGCATGCTGGGATTTGATTATTCTCCCCTTTCAATCTGGACTCACCGTGCAAGTTTTTATCTTCAGATGTCTCTCCACGTTACCAGACAACAAGAAGACTTGTCGTTTGGAGCTTCTCCCAACCTGTGGGGAAGGAAAGGAAAATGTAATTTAAAACAATCAAGGGGATGTAAATGTTTATTCTCTTATCCTTTAAAAGATGCAATAAACTTTGCCAGAACCAATCCCTGAGGCAAAGCATTCTGTGCTCCAACATTCCCTCTGGGTAAAGGGGCTTCTCCCAATCTCTTTTCTCAGGGAGCTTTTTAAATTGATAAATGTCATCACAGTTTCAGACCGGAGCAAATAGACTGTCCCTTTCCACCACATCAAAATCCTTCATCATTTAAAACGATTAAATCTCCACATAATCTTCCCAGTGGGAACAGTCCCAGTATCTCAAATCTCTCCTCATAACTCTTTCTCCCTTCCCTGGCATCATCCTGGTGAATCTATGCTGTCTGCTCTCTCTGGCTTTAATGTCCTTTCTGTAATGGAGTGCCTAAAACTGGATCCAATTTCTAACTGTGACCTAACCAATGTTTAGCACATATCATTACTTCTGTACTCTTGTACTCTATGTTTCTATTATAAAACCCCAAATGTTATTGGTTTTTTAATGACTTTATCTTCCTGGACTCTCACTTTCAGTCCCTCTATTCATCCACCTTTTAGTGTTGTCCCATTGCGTTTACTCCTATTTCTTCTTTTCCTACCCAAAATGTATGATTTCACACTTATCCATATAAAACTCTATAGCCCATCCTGCTACATCTTCCTGAAAGATTTGACAGTCCTTCTCCCCATTTGTCAAGCCTCCTACCTCGGTGTTCCCTGTACCTGCCCAAATCATCATTGTACAGTAAGAGCAAATGAGGATTCTGCACTGGCCCCTGGGATCACAACTTTCAACTCTTCCCCAAGCTGAACAACATCTATTTATTGCAACTCTGTTTGACATCCATCAATCAGCCTTCTTTTCAAACTGCTACATTTCCATTTAAACCATATACCTACATTTTTCTAACTCTTATTAATCACCTGTAAATGCATTCCCTTCATGTAAAAAGGTATTGAGACCCAGGCGTTGACTAAAAGTTGGCATGTGTATGCTGACACCTTTAGCCTAACCAAAGCCTAGCCACATTTCCCATCACCTGCCTGGACAAAAAGACTGCAGCGGCAGTCAGGGGCTTATCACTATCAAATATCGGACACATTTCCTACATTGAACATCTCACCTGCACCGACCCTCTTGCATCTCCTTTGAAATCCTCAGGTTTTACATAAAAAGGTTGAAGATGCCAAAAAGAGATCAATTAACAAAATCTCCCAGTGAATTGAAGGGGAGACATGTATCACTAACCACCATGGCTTTGAGCTCCATGCCATCTGGGAACCGGGTCCTGCCACCGAACTGGAATGTTTTCTTCAGGTTGTGATCACAAGCTTTAGCAATTCCTGCACAGAGTGGGTCAGAAACAATCTGTTAAGCATTTCAGCACAGAGTGGGACAGAATCAGAGTATGAAACATTGCTGCACAGAGTGGGTCAGAATCAGTGTATTAAACATTGTTGCACAGAGTAGGTCAGAATCAGTGCATGAAACATTGTTGCACAGAGCGGGTCAGAATCAATGCATTAAACATTGTTGCACAGAGCGGGTCAGAATCAGTGTATTAAACATGGTTGCACAGAGTGGGTCAGAATCAGTGTGTAAAAAACATTGTTGCAAAGAGTGGGTCATAATCAGTGTATTAGACATTGTTGCACAGAGTGGGTCTGAATTAGTGTATTAAACACTGTTGCACAGAGTGGGTCAGAATCAGTGTATTAAACAGTGTTGCACAGAGCGGGTCAGAATCAGTCTATTAAACATTGTTGCACAGAGTGGGTCAGAATCAGTGTATTAAACATTGTTGCACAGATTGGGTCAGAATCAGTGTATTAAACATTGTTGCACAGAGAGAGTCAGAAACAGTGTATTAAAGTTTGTTGCACAGAGCGGCTCAGAATCAGTGTATTAAACATTGTTGCACAGAGAGGGTCAGAATCAGTGTATTAAACATTGTTGCACAGAGCGGGTCAGAATCAGTGTATTAAACATTGTTGCACAGAGAGGGTCAGAAACAGTGTATTAAACATTGTTGCACAGAGCGGCTCAGAATCAGTGTATTAGACATTGTTGCACAGAGCAGGTCAGAATCAGTGTATTAAACATAGTTGCACAGTGCGGGGCAGAATCAGTGTATTAAACTTTGTTGCACAGAGCGGGTCAGAATCTGTGTATTGAATATTGTTGCACAGAGGAGGTCAGAATCAGTGTATTAAACATTGTTGCACAGAGCGGGTCAGAATCTGTGTATTGAACAAGGTTGCACAGAGTGAGTCAGAATCAGTGTATTAAACATTGTTGCACAGACAGGGTCAGAATCAGTGAATTAAACATTGTTGCACACAGTGCGTCAGAATCAGTGTATTAAACAATCTTGCACAGAGTGGGTCAGAAGCACTGTCTTAAACATTGTTGCACAGAGTGGGTCAGAATCAGTGTATTAAACAAGGCTGCAGCGAGTAGGTCAGGATCAGTGTACGAAACATTTTTGCAAAGAGTGGGTCAGAATCAGTGTATTAAACATTCTTACACAGAGTGGGTGAGAATCAGTGTATGAAACAATCTTGCACAGAGTGGGTCAGAAGCAGTGTATGAAACATTCTTGCTCAGAGCGTGTCAGAATCAGTGTATTGAACAATCTTGCACAGAGTGGGTCAGAAGCACTGTATTAAACATTGTTGCACAGAGCGGGTCAGAATCAGTGTATTAGACATTGTTGCACAGAGTGGGTCAGAACCAGTGTTTTAAACATTGTTGCACAGAGTGGGTCAGAATCAGTGTATTAAACATTGTTGCACAGAGTGTGTCAGAATCAGTGTATTAAACATTGTTGCACAGAGTGGGTGAGAATCAGTGTATTAAACATTGTTGCACAGAGTGGGTCAGAATCTGTTTATTAAACATTGTTGCACAGAGTGGGTCAGAATCAGTGTATTAAACATTGTTGCACAGAGAGGGTCAGAAACAGTGTATTAAACATTGTTGCAGAGAGCAGGTCAGAATCAGTGTATTAAACATTGTTGCACAGAGTAGGTCAGAATCAGTGCATGAAACATTGTTGCACAGTGCGAGTCAGAATCAGTGTATTAAACAAGGCTGCAGCGAGTAGGTCAGGATCAGTGTATGAAACATTCTTGCTCAGAGCGTGTCAGAATCAGTGTATTGAACAATCTTGCACAGAGTGGGTCAGAAGCACTGTATTAAACATTCTTGCACAGAGTGGGTCAGAATCAGTGTATTAGACATTGTTGCACAGAGTGGGTCAGAACCAGTGTTTTAAACATTGTTGCACAGAATGGGTCAGAATCACTGTTTTAAACACTGTTGCACAGAGTGGGTCAGAATCAGTGTATTAAACATTGTTGCACAGAGTGGGTCAGAATCATTGTATTAAAGTTTGTTGCACAGAGTGGGTCAGAATCAGTGTATTAAACATTGTTGCACAGAGTGGGTCAGAATCATTGTATTAAAGTTTGTTGCACAGAGTGGGTCAGAATCACTGTTTTAAACATTGTTGCACAGAGTGGGTCAGAATCAGTGTGTAAAAAACATTGTTGCAAAGAGTGGGTCAGAATCAGTGTATTAGACATTGTTGCACAGAGTGGGTCTGAATTAGTGTATTAAACATTGTTGCACAGAGTGGGTCAGAATCAGTGTATTAAACATTGTTGCACAGAGTGGGTCAGAATCATTGTATTAAAGTTTGTTGCACAGAGTGGTTCAGAATCAGTGTATTAAACATTGTTGCACAGAGTGGGTCAGAATCATTGTATTAAAGTTTGTTGCACAGAGTGGGTCAGAATCAGTGTATTAAACATTGTTGCACAGAGTGGGTCAGAATCATTGTATTAAAGTTTGTTGCACAGAGTGGGTCAGAATCACTGTTTTAAACATTGTTGCACAGAGTGGGTCAGAATCAGTGTGTAAAAAACATTGTTGCAAAGAGTGGGTCAGAATCAGTGTATTAGACATTGTTGCACAGAGTGGGTCTGAATTAGTGTATTAAACATTGTTGCACAGAGTGGGTCAGAATCAGTGTATTAAACATTGTTGCACAGAGCGGGTCATAATCAGTGTATTAAACATTGTTGCACAGAGTGGGTCAGAATCAGTGCATTAAACATTGTTGCACAGATTGGGTCAGAATCAGTGTATTAAACATTGTTGCACAGAGTGGGTCAGAATCAGTGCATTAAACATTGTTGCACAGATTGGGTCAGAATCAGTGTATTAAACATTGTTGCACAGACTGGGTCAGAATCAGTGTATTAAACATTGTTGCACAGAGCGGGTCAGAATCAGTGTATTAAACATTGTTGCACAGACTGGGTCAGAATCAGTGTATTAAACATTGTTGCACAGACTGGGTCAGAATCAGTGTATTAAACATTGTTGCACAGAGTGGGTCAGAATCAGTGCATTAAACATTGTTGCACAGACTGGGTCAGAATCAGTGTATTGAACACTGTTGCACAGAGCGGGTCAGAATCAGTGTATTAAACATTGCTGCACAGAGTGGGTCAGAATCAGTGTATTAAACATTGTTGCACAGAGTGGGTCAGAATCATTGTATTAAAGTTTGTTGCACAGAGTGGTTCAGAATCAGTGTATTAAACATTGTTGCACAGAGTGGGTCAGAATCATTGTATTAAAGTTTGTTGCACAGAGTGGGTCAGAATCAGTGTATTAAACATTGTTGCACAGAGTGGGTCAGAATCATTGTATTAAAGTTTGTTGCACAGAGTGGGTCAGAATCACTGTTTTAAACATTGTTGCACAGAGTGGGTCAGAATCAGTGTGTAAAAAACATTGTTGCAAAGAGTGGGTCAGAATCAGTGTATTAGACATTGTTGCACAGAGTGGGTCTGAATTAGTGTATTAAACATTGTTGCACAGAGTGGGTCAGAATCAGTGTATTAAACATTGTTGCACAGAGTGGGTCAGAATCAGTGCATTAAACATTGTTGCACAGATTGGGTCAGAATCAGTGTATTAAACATTGTTGCACAGAGTGGGTCAGAATCAGTGCATTAAACATTGTTGCACAGATTGGGTCAGAATCAGTGTATTAAACATTGTTGCACAGACTGGGTCAGAATCAGTGTATTAAACATTGTTGCACAGAGCGGGTCAGAATCAGTGTATTAAACATTGTTGCACAGACTGGGTCAGAATCAGTGTATTAAACATTGTTGCACAGACTGGGTCAGAATCAGTGTATTAAACATTGTTGCACAGAGTGGGTCAGAATCAGTGCATTAAACATTGTTGCACAGACTGGGTCAGAATCAGTGTATTGAACACTGTTGCACAGAGCGGGTCAGAATCAGTGTATTAAACATTGCTGCACAGAGTGGGTCAGAATCAGTGTATTAAACATTGTTGCACAGAGCGGGTCATAATCAGTGTATTAAACATTGTTGCACAGAGTGGGTCAGAATCAGTGCATTAAACATTGTTGCACAGATTGGGTCAGAATCAGTGTATTAAACATTGTTGCACAGAGTGGGTCAGAATCAGTGCATTAAACATTGTTGCACAGATTGGGTCAGAATCAGTGTATTAAACATTGTTGCACAGACTGGGTCAGAATCAGTGTATTAAACATTGTTGCACAGAGCGGGTCAGAATCAGTGTATTAAACATTGTTGCACAGACTGGGTCAGAATCAGTGTATTAAACATTGTTGCACAGACTGGGTCAGAATCAGTGTATTAAACATTGTTGCACAGAGTGGGTCAGAATCAGTGCATTAAACATTGTTGCACAGACTGGGTCAGAATCAGTGTATTGAACACTGTTGCACAGAGCGGGTCAGAATCAGTGTATTAAACATTGCTGCACAGAGTGGGTCAGAATCAGTGTATTAAACATTGTTGCACAGAGTGGGTCAGAATCATTGTATTAAAGTTTGTTGCACAGAGTGGTTCAGAATCAGTGTATTAAACATTGTTGCACAGAGTGGGTCAGAATCATTGTATTAAAGTTTGTTGCACAGAGTGGGTCAGAATCAGTGTATTAAACATTGTTGCACAGAGTGGGTCAGAATCATTGTATTAAAGTTTGTTGCACAGAGTGGGTCAGAATCACTGTTTTAAACATTGTTGCACAGAGTGGGTCAGAATCAGTGTGTAAAAAACATTGTTGCAAAGAGTGGGTCAGAATCAGTGTATTAGACATTGTTGCACAGAGTGGGTCTGAATTAGTGTATTAAACATTGTTGCACAGAGTGGGTCAGAATCAGTGTATTAAACATTGTTGCACAGAGTGGGTCAGAATCAGTGCATTAAACATTGTTGCACAGATTGGGTCAGAATCAGTGTATTAAACATTGTTGCACAGAGTGGGTCAGAATCAGTGCATTAAACATTGTTGCACAGATTGGGTCAGAATCAGTGTATTAAACATTGTTGCACAGACTGGGTCAGAATCAGTGTATTAAACATTGTTGCACAGAGCGGGTCAGAATCAGTGTATTAAACATTGTTGCACAGACTGGGTCAGAATCAGTGTATTAAACATTGTTGCACAGACTGGGTCAGAATCAGTGTATTAAACATTGTTGCACAGAGTGGGTCAGAATCAGTGCATTAAACATTGTTGCACAGACTGGGTCAGAATCAGTGTATTGAACACTGTTGCACAGAGCGGGTCAGAATCAGTGTATTAAACATTGCTGCACAGAGTGGGTCAGAATCAGTGTATTAAACATTGTTGCACAGAGCGGCTCAGAATCAGTGTATTAAACATTTGTTGAACAGAGTGGGTCAGAATCAGTGTATTAAGCAGTGTTGCACAGATCGGGTCAGAATCAGTGTATTAAACATTGTTGCACAGAGCGGGTCAGAATCAGTGTATTAAACATTTGTTGAACAGAGTGGGTCAGAATCAATGTATTAAGCAGTGTTGCACAGATCGGGTCAGAATCAGTGTATTAAACATTGTTGCACAGATTGGGTCAGAATCAGTGTATTAAACATTGTTGCACAGAGCGGCTCAGAATCAGTGTATTAAACATTTGTTGAACAGAGAGGGTCAGAATCAGTGTATTAAACAGTGTTGCACAGAGCGGCTCAGAATCAGTCTATTAAACATTGTTGCACAGAGTGGGTCAGAATCAGTGTATTAAACATTGTTGCACAGATTGGGTCAGAATCAGTGTATTAAACATTGTTGCACAGAGAGAGTCAGAAACAGTGTATTAAAGTTTGTTGCACAGAGCGGCTCAGAATCAGTGTATTAAACATTGTTGCACAGAGAGGGTCAGAATCAGTGTATTAAACATTGTTGCACAGAGCGGGTCAGAATCAGTGTATTAAACATTGTTGCACAGAGAGGGTCAGAAACAGTGTATTAAACATTGTTGCACAGAGCGGCTCAGAATCAGTGTATTAGACATTGTTGCACAGAGCAGGTCAGAATCAGTGTATTAAACATAGTTGCACAGAGTGGGTCAGAATCAGTGTATTAAACATAGTTGCACAGAGCGGGTCAGAATCAGTGTATTAAACATTGCTGCACAGAGTGGGTCAGAATCAGTGTATTAAACATTGTTGCACAGAGTGGGTCAGAATCATTGTATTAAAGTTTGTTGCACAGAGTGGTTCAGAATCAGTGTATTAAACATTGTTGCACAGAGTGGGTCAGAATCATTGTATTAAAGTTTGTTGCACAGAGTGGGTCAGAATCAGTGTATTAAACATTGTTGCACAGAGTGGGTCAGAATCATTGTATTAAAGTTTGTTGCACAGAGTGGGTCAGAATCACTGTTTTAAACATTGTTGCACAGAGTGGGTCAGAATCAGTGTGTAAAAAACATTGTTGCAAAGAGTGGGTCAGAATCAGTGTATTAGACATTGTTGCACAGAGTGGGTCTGAATTAGTGTATTAAACATTGTTGCACAGAGTGGGTCAGAATCAGTGTATTAAACATTGTTGCACAGAGCGGGTCATAATCAGTGTATTAAACATTGTTGCACAGAGTGGGTCAGAATCAGTGCATTAAACATTGTTGCACAGATTGGGTCAGAATCAGTGTATTAAACATTGTTGCACAGAGTGGGTCAGAATCAGTGCATTAAACATTGTTGCACAGATTGGGTCAGAATCAGTGTATTAAACATTGTTGCACAGACTGGGTCAGAATCAGTGTATTAAACATTGTTGCACAGAGCGGGTCAGAATCAGTGTATTAAACATTGTTGCACAGACTGGGTCAGAATCAGTGTATTAAACATTGTTGCACAGACTGGGTCAGAATCAGTGTATTAAACATTGTTGCACAGAGTGGGTCAGAATCAGTGCATTAAACATTGTTGCACAGACTGGGTCAGAATCAGTGTATTGAACACTGTTGCACAGAGCGGGTCAGAATCAGTGTATTAAACATTGCTGCACAGAGTGGGTCAGAATCAGTGTATTAAACATTGTTGCACAGAGCGGCTCAGAATCAGTGTATTAAACATTTGTTGAACAGAGTGGGTCAGAATCAGTGTATTAAGCAGTGTTGCACAGATCGGGTCAGAATCAGTGTATTAAACATTGTTGCACAGAGCGGGTCAGAATCAGTGTATTAAACATTTGTTGAACAGAGTGGGTCAGAATCAATGTATTAAGCAGTGTTGCACAGATCGGGTCAGAATCAGTGTATTAAACATTGTTGCACAGATTGGGTCAGAATCAGTGTATTAAACATTGTTGCACAGAGCGGCTCAGAATCAGTGTATTAAACATTTGTTGAACAGAGAGGGTCAGAATCAGTGTATTAAACAGTGTTGCACAGAGCGGCTCAGAATCAGTCTATTAAACATTGTTGCACAGAGTGGGTCAGAATCAGTGTATTAAACATTGTTGCACAGATTGGGTCAGAATCAGTGTATTAAACATTGTTGCACAGAGAGAGTCAGAAACAGTGTATTAAAGTTTGTTGCACAGAGCGGCTCAGAATCAGTGTATTAAACATTGTTGCACAGAGAGGGTCAGAATCAGTGTATTAAACATTGTTGCACAGAGCGGGTCAGAATCAGTGTATTAAACATTGTTGCACAGAGAGGGTCAGAAACAGTGTATTAAACATTGTTGCACAGAGCGGCTCAGAATCAGTGTATTAGACATTGTTGCACAGAGCAGGTCAGAATCAGTGTATTAAACATAGTTGCACAGTGCGGGGCAGAATCAGTGTATTAAACTTTGTTGCACAGAGCGGGTCAGAATCTGTGTATTGAATATTGTTGCACAGAGGAGGTCAGAATCAGTGTATTAAACATTGTTGCACAGAGCGGGTCAGAATCTGTGTATTGAACAAGGTTGCACAGAGTGAGTCAGAATCAGTGTATTAAACATTGTTGCACAGACAGGGTCAGAATCAGTGAATTAAACATTGTTGCACACAGTGCGTCAGAATCAGTGTATTAAACAATCTTGCACAGAGTGGGTCAGAAGCACTGTCTTAAACATTGTTGCACAGAGTGGGTCAGAATCAGTGTATTAAACAAGGCTGCAGCGAGTAGGTCAGGATCAGTGTACGAAACATTTTTGCAAAGAGTGGGTCAGAATCAGTGTATTAAACATTCTTACACAGAGTGGGTGAGAATCAGTGTATGAAACAATCTTGCACAGAGTGGGTCAGAAGCAGTGTATGAAACATTCTTGCTCAGAGCGTGTCAGAATCAGTGTATTGAACAATCTTGCACAGAGTGGGTCAGAAGCACTGTATTAAACATTGTTGCACAGAGCGGGTCAGAATCAGTGTATTAGACATTGTTGCACAGAGTGGGTCAGAACCAGTGTTTTAAACATTGTTGCACAGAGTGGGTCAGAATCAGTGTATTAAACATTGTTGCACAGAGTGTGTCAGAATCAGTGTATTAAACATTGTTGCACAGAGTGGGTGAGAATCAGTGTATTAAACATTGTTGCACAGAGTGGGTCAGAATCTGTTTATTAAACATTGTTGCACAGAGTGGGTCAGAATCAGTGTATTAAACATTGTTGCACAGAGAGGGTCAGAAACAGTGTATTAAACATTGTTGCAGAGAGCAGGTCAGAATCAGTGTATTAAACATTGTTGCACAGAGTAGGTCAGAATCAGTGCATGAAACATTGTTGCACAGTGCGAGTCAGAATCAGTGTATTAAACAAGGCTGCAGCGAGTAGGTCAGGATCAGTGTATGAAACATTCTTGCTCAGAGCGTGTCAGAATCAGTGTATTGAACAATCTTGCACAGAGTGGGTCAGAAGCACTGTATTAAACATTCTTGCACAGAGTGGGTCAGAATCAGTGTATTAGACATTGTTGCACAGAGTGGGTCAGAACCAGTGTTTTAAACATTGTTGCACAGAATGGGTCAGAATCACTGTTTTAAACATTGTTGCACAGAGTGGGTCAGATTCAGTGTATTAAACATTGTTGCACAGAGTGGGTCAGAATCATTGTATTAAAGTTTGTTGCACAGAGTGGGTCAGAATCAGTGTATTAAACATTGTTGCACAGAGTGGGTCAGAATCATTGTATTAAAGTTTGTTGCACAGAGTGGGTCAGAATCACTGTTTTAAACATTGTTGCACAGAGTGGGTCAGAATCAGTGTGTAAAAAACATTGTTGCAAAGAGTGGGTCAGAATCAGTGTATTAGACATTGTTGCACAGAGTGGGTCTGAATTAGTGTATTAAACATTGTTGCACAGAGTGGGTCAGAATCAGTGTATTAAACATTGTTGCACAGAGTGGGTCAGAATCATTGTATTAAAGTTTGTTGCACAGAGTGGTTCAGAATCAGTGTATTAAACATTGTTGCACAGAGTGGGTCAGAATCATTGTATTAAAGTTTGTTGCACAGAGTGGGTCAGAATCAGTGTATTAAACATTGTTGCACAGAGTGGGTCAGAATCATTGTATTAAAGTTTGTTGCACAGAGTGGGTCAGAATCACTGTTTTAAACATTGTTGCACAGAGTGGGTCAGAATCAGTGTGTAAAAATCATTGTTGCAAAGAGTGGGTCAGAATCAGTGTATTAGACATTGTTGCACAGAGTGGGTCTGAATTAGTGTATTAAACATTGTTGCACAGAGTGGGTCAGAATCAGTGTATTAAACATTGTTGCACAGAGCGGGTCATAATCAGTGTATTAAACATTGTTGCACAGAGTGGGTCAGAATCAGTGCATTAAACATTGTTGCACAGATTGGGTCAGAATCAGTGTATTAAACATTGTTGCACAGAGTGGGTCAGAATCAGTGCATTAAACATTGTTGCACAGATTGGGTCAGAATCAGTGTATTAAACATTGTTGCACAGACTGGGTCAGAATCAGTGTATTAAACATTGTTGCACAGAGCGGGTCAGAATCAGTGTATTAAACATTGTTGCACAGACTGGGTCAGAATCAGTGTATTAAACATTGTTGCACAGACTGGGTCAGAATCAGTGTATTGAACACTGTTGCACAGAGCGGGTCAGAATCAGTGTATTAAACATTGTTGCACAGACTGGGTCAGAATCAGTGTATTGAACACTGTTGCACAGAGCGGGTCAGAATCAGTGTATTAAACATTGCTGCACAGAGTGGGTCAGAATCAGTGTATTAAACATTGTTGCACAGAGTGGGTCAGAATCATTGTATTAAAGTTTGTTGCACAGAGTGGTTCAGAATCAGTGTATTAAACATTGTTGCACAGAGTGGGTCAGAATCATTGTATTAAAGTTTGTTGCACAGAGTGGGTCAGAATCAGTGTATTAAACATTGTTGCACAGAGTGGGTCAGAATCATTGTATTAAAGTTTGTTGCACAGAGTGGGTCAGAATCACTGTTTTAAACATTGTTGCACAGAGTGGGTCAGAATCAGTGTGTAAAAAACATTGTTGCAAAGAGTGGGTCAGAATCAGTGTATTAGACATTGTTGCACAGAGTGGGTCTGAATTAGTGTATTAAACATTGTTGCACAGAGTGGGTCAGAATCAGTGTATTAAACATTGTTGCACAGAGCGGGTCATAATCAGTGTATTAAACATTGTTGCACAGAGTGGGTCAGAATCAGTGCATTAAACATTGTTGCACAGATTGGGTCAGAATCAGTGTATTAAACATTGTTGCACAGAGTGGGTCAGAATCAGTGCATTAAACATTGTTGCACAGATTGGGTCAGAATCAGTGTACTAAACATTGTTGCACAGACTGGGTCAGAATCAGTGTATTAAACATTGTTGCACAGAGCGGGTCAGAATCAGTGTATTAAACATTGTTGCACAGACTGGGTCAGAATCAGTGTATTAAACATTGTTGCACAGACTGGGTCAGAATCAGTGTATTAAACATTGTTGCACAGAGTGGGTCAGAATCAGTGCATTAAACATTGTTGCACAGACTGGGTCAGAATCAGTGTATTGAACACTGTTGCACAGAGCGGGTCAGAATCAGTGTATTAAACATTGCTGCACAGAGTGGGTCAGAATCAGTGTATTAAACATTGTTGCACAGAGCGGCTCAGAATCAGTGTATTAAACATTTGTTGAACAGAGTGGGTCAGAATCAGTGTATTAAGCAGTGTTGCACAGATCGGGTCAGAATCAGTGTATTAAACATTGTTGCACAGAGCGGGTCAGAATCAGTGTATTAAACATTTGTTGAACAGAGTGGGTCAGAATCAATGTATTAAGCAGTGTTGCACAGATCGGGTCAGAATCAGTGTATTAAACATTGTTGCACAGATTGGGTCAGAATCAGTGTATTAAACATTGTTGCACAGAGCGGCTCAGAATCAGTGTATTAAACATTTGTTGAACAGAGAGGGTCAGAATCAGTGTATTAAACATTGTTGCACAGAGCGGCTCAGAATCAGTGTATTAAACATTTGTTGAACAGAGTGGGTCAGAATCAGTGTATTAAGCAGTGTTGCACAGATCGGGTCAGAATCAGTGTATTAAACATTGTTGCACAGAGCGGGTCAGAATCAGTGTATTAAACATTGCTGCACAGAGTGGGTCAGAATGAGTGTATTAAACATTGTTGCAAAGAGAGGGTCAGAATCAGTGTATTAAACATTGTTGCAAAGATCGGTTCAGAATCAGTGGAATAGACATTGTTGCACAGAGTGGGTCAGATTCAGTCTATTAAACATTGTTGCACAGTGCGGGTCAGAATCACTGTTTTAAACATTGTTGCACAGAGTGGGTCAGAATCAGTGTATTAAACATTGTTGCGCAGAGCGGGTCAGAATCACTGTTTTAAACATTGTTGCACAGAGTGGGTCAGAATCAGTGTATTAAACATTGTTGCACAGAGTGGGTCAGAATCAGTGTATTAAACATTGTTGCACAGAGTGGGTCAGAATTAGTGTATTAAACATTGTTGCACAGAATGGGTCAGAATCTGTTTATTAAACATTGTTGCACAGAGTGGGTCAGAATCAGTGTATTAAACATTGTTATACAGAAGGGTCAGAATCTGTGTATTAAACATTGTTGCACAGATTGGGTCAGAATCAGTGTATTAGACATTGTTGCACAGAGTGGGTCAGAATCAGTGTATTAAACATTGTTGCACAGAGCAGGTCAGAATCAGTGTATTAAACATTGTTGCACAGAGTGGGTCAGAATCAGTGTATTAAACATTGTTGCACAGAGTGGGTCAGAATCAGTGTATTAAACATTGTTGCACAGAGTGGGTCAGAATCATTGTATTAAAGTTTGTTGCACAGAGTGGGTCAGAATCACTGTTTTAAACATTGTTGCACAGAGTGGGTCAGAATCAGTGTGTAAAAAACATTGTTGCAAAGAGTGGGTCAGAATCAGTGTATTAGACATTGTTGCACAGAGTGGGTCTGAATTAGTGTATTAAACATTGTTGCACAGAGTGGGTCAGAATCAGTGTATTAAACATTGTTGCACAGAGCGGGTCATAATCAGTGTATTAAACATTGTTGCACAGAGTGGGTCAGAATCAGTGCATTAAACATTGTTGCACAGATTGGGTCAGAATCAGTGTATTAAACATTGTTGCACAGAGTGGGTCAGAATCAGTGCATTAAACATTGTTGCACAGATTGGGTCAGAATCAGTGTATTAAACATTGTTGCACAGACTGGGTCAGAATCAGTGTATTAAACATTGTTGCACAGAGCGGGTCAGAATCAGTGTATTAAACATTGTTGCACAGACTGGGTCAGAATCAGTGTATTAAACATTGTTGCACAGACTGGGTCAGAATCAGTGTATTAAACATTGTTGCACAGAGTGGGTCAGAATCAGTGCATTAAACATTGTTGCACAGACTGGGTCAGAATCAGTGTATTGAACACTGTTGCACAGAGCGGGTCAGAATCAGTGTATTAAACATTGCTGCACAGAGTGGGTCAGAATCAGTGTATTAAACATTGTTGCACAGAGCGGCTCAGAATCAGTGTATTAAACATTTGTTGAACAGAGTGGGTCAGAATCAGTGTATTAAGCAGTGTTGCACAGATCGGGTCAGAATCAGTGTATTAAACATTGTTGCACAGAGCGGGTCAGAATCAGTGTATTAAACATTTGTTGAACAGAGTGGGTCAGAATCAATGTATTAAGCAGTGTTGCACAGATCGGGTCAGAATCAGTGTATTAAACATTGTTGCACAGATTGGGTCAGAATCAGTGTATTAAACATTGTTGCACAGAGCGGCTCAGAATCAGTGTATTAAACATTTGTTGAACAGAGTGGGTCAGAATCAGTGTATTAAACATTGTTGCACAGAGAGGGTCAGAATCAGTGTATTAAACATTGTTGCACAGAGCGGCTCAGAATCAGTGTATTAAACATTTGTTGAACAGAGTGGGTCAGAATCAGTGTATTAAGCAGTGTTGCACAGATCGGGTCAGAATCAGTGTATTAAACATTGTTGCACAGAGCGGGTCAGAATCAATGTATTAAACATTGCTGCACAGAGTGGGTCAGAATCAGTGTATTAAACATTGTTGCAAAGAGAGGGTCAGAATCAGTGTATTAAACATTGTTGCAAAGATCGGTTCAGAATCAGTGGAATAGACATTGTTGCACAGAGTGGGTCAGATTCAGTCTATTAAACATTGTTGCACAGTGCGGGTCAGAATCACTGTTTTAAACATTGTTGCACAGAGTGGGTCAGAATCAGTGTATTAAACATTGTTGCGCAGAGCGGGTCAGAATCACTGTTTTAAACATTGTTGCACAGAGTGGGTCAGAATCAGTGTATTAAACATTGTTGCACAGAGTGGGTCAGAATCAGTGTATTAAACATTGTTGCACAGAGTGGGTCAGAATTAGTGTATTAAACATTGTTGCACAGAATGGGTCAGAATCTGTTTATTAAACATTGTTGCACAGAGTGGGTCAGAATCAGTGTATTAAACATTGTTGCACAGAGTGGGTCAGAATCAGTGTATTAAACATTGTTGCACAGAGTGGGTCAGAATCAGTGTATTAAACATTGTTGCACAGATCAGGTCAGAATCAGTGTATTAGACATTGTTGCACAGAGTGGGTCAGAATCAGTGTATTAAACATTGTTGCACAGAGCAGGTCAGAATCAGTGTATTAAACATTGTTGCACAGAGTGGGTCAGAATCAGTGTATTAAACATTGTTGCACAGAGCAGGTCAGAATCAGTGTATTAAACATTGTTGCACAGATCGGGTCAGAATCAGTGTATTAGACATTGTTGCACAGAGCGAGTCAGAATCTGTGTATTAAACATTGTTGCACAGAGTGGGTCAGATTCAGTGTATTAAACATTGTTGCACAGAGCGGGACAGACTCAGTGTATTAAACATTGTAGCACAGAGCAGGTCAGAATCAGTTTATTAAACATTGTTGCACAGTGCGGGTCAGAATCAGTGTATTAAACATTGCTGCACAGCGTGGGTCAGAATCAGTGTATTAGACATTGTTGCACAGAGCGGGTCAGAATCAGTGCATGAAACATTGTTGCACAGAGTTGGTCAGAATCACTGTATTAAACATTGTTGCACAGAGTGGGTCAGAATCAGTGTATGAAACATTGTTGCACAGAGCGAGTCAGAATCTGTTTATTAAACATTGTTGCACAGAGTGGGCCAGAATCAGTGTATTAGACATTGTTGCACAGAGGGGGTCAGAATCAGTGTCTTAGACATTGTTGCACAGAGCGGGTCAGAATCAGTGTATTAAACATTGTTGCACAGTGCGGGTCAGAATCAGTGTATTAAACATTGTTGCACAGTGTAGGTCAGAATCAGTGTATTAATCATAGTTGCACAGAGCATGTCAGAATCAGTGTATTAAACATTGTTGCACATTGCGGGTCAGAATCAGTGTATTAAACTTTGTTGCACAGAGCGGGTCAGAATCTGTGTATTGAACATTGTTGCACAGAGTAGGTCAGAAGCAGTGTATTAAACATTGTTGCACAGAGCAGGTCAGAATCAGTGTATTAAACATTGTTGCACAGAGTGGGTCAGAATCAGTGTATTAAACATTGTTGCACAGAGCGGGTCAGAATCAGTGCATGAAACATTGTTGCACAGAGTTGGTCAGAATCACTGTATTAAACATTGTTGCACAGAGTGGGTCAGAATCAGTGTATGAAACATTGTTGCACAGAGCGGGTCAGAATCTGTTTATTAAACATTGTTGCACAGAGTGGGTCAGAATCAGTGTATTAGACATTGTTGCACAGAGCGGGTCAGAATCAGTGTATTAAACATTGTTGCACAGTGCGGGTCAGAATCAGTGTATTAAACATTGTTGCACAGTGTAGGTCAGAATCAGTGTATTAATCATAGTTGCACAGAGCATGTCAGAATCAGTGTATTAAACATTGTTGCACATTGCGGGTCAGAATCAGTGTATTAAACTTTGTTGCACAGAGTGGGTCAGAATCTGTGTATTGAACATTGTTGCACAGAGTAGGTCAGAAGCAGTGTATTAAACATTGTTGCACAGAGCAGGTCAGAATCAGTGTATTAAACATTGTTGCACAGAGTGGGTCAGAATCAGTGTATTAGACATTGTTGCACAGAGCGGGTCAGAATCAGTGCATGAAACATTGTTGCACAGAGTTGGTCAGAATCACTGTATTAAACATTGTTGCACAGAGTGGGTCAGAATCAGTGTATGAAACATTGTTGCACAGAGCGGGTCAGAATCTGTTTATTAAACATTGTTGCACAGAGTGGGTCAGAATCAGTGTATTAGACATTGTTGCACAGAGGGGGTCAGAATCAGTGTCTTAGACATTGTTGCACAGAGCGGGTCAGAATCAGTGTATTAAACATTGTTGCACAGTGCGGGTCAGAATCAGTGTATTAAACATTGTTGCACAGTGTAGGTCAGAATCAGTGTATTAAACATAGTTGCACAGAGCATGTCAGAATCAGTGTATTAAACATTGTTGCACATTGCGGGTCAGAATCAGTGTATTAAACTTTGTTGCACAGAGCGGGTCAGAATCTGTGTATTGAACATTGTTGCACAGAGTAGGTCAGAAGCAGTGTATTTAACATGGTTGAACAGAGTGGGTCAGAATCAGTGCATTAAACATTGTTGCACAGAGTAGGTCAGAATCAGTGTGTCAAACATTGTTGCACAGAGTGGGTCAGAAACAGTGTATTAAACATTGTTGCACAGAGTAGGTCAGAATCAGTGTTTTGCACATAGTTGCACAGAGTGGGTCAGAATCAGTGTATTAAATCTTGTTGCACAGAGTAGGTCAGAATCAGTGCATTAAACATTGTTGCACAGAGCGGGTCAGAATCTGTTTATTAAACATTGTTGCACAGAGTGGGTCAGAATCAGTGTATTAAACATTGTTGCACAGAGCAGGTCAGAATCAGTGTATTAAACATTGTTGCACAGTGCGGGTCAGATTCATTGTATTAAACATTGTTGCGCAGAGCGGGTCAGCATCAGTGTATTAAACATTGTTGCACAGTGCGGGTCAGATTCATTGTATTAAACATTGTTGCGCAGAGCGAGTCAGAATCTGTGTATTAAACATTGTTGCACAGAGTGGGTCAGATTCAGTGTATTAAACATTGTAGCACAGTGCGGGTCAGATTCATTGTATTAAACATTGTTGCACAGTGCGGGTCAGAATCAGTGTATTAAACATTGTTACACAGTGCGGGTCAGAATCAGTGTATTAAACATTGTTGCACAGTGCGGGTCAGATTCATTGTATTAAACTTTGTTGCGCAGAGCGGGTAAGAATCAGTGTATTAAACATTGTTGCGCAGAGCGGGTCAGAATCAGTGTATTAAACATTGTTGCACAGTGCGGGTCAGAATCAGTGTATTAAACATTGTTGCACAGTGCGGGTCAGATTCATTGTATTAAACATTGTTGCGCAGAGCGGGTCAGAATCAGTGTATTAAACATTGTTGCACAGGGCGGCACAGAATCAGTGTATTAAACATTGTTGCACAGAGTGGGTCAGAATCAGTGTATTAAACATTGTTGCACAGTGTAGGTCAGAATCAGTGTATTAAACATAGTTGCACAGTGCGGGTCAGAATCAGTGTATTCAACATTGTTGCACTGATCGGTTCTGAATCAGTGGAATAGACATTGTTGCACAGAGCGGGTCAGAATCTGTGTATCAAACATTGTTGCACAGAGTGGGTCAGATTCAGTGTATTAAACATTGTTGCACAGTGCGGGTCAGATTCAGTGTATTAAACATTGTTTTACGTAGTGGGTGAGAATCAGTGTATTAAACATTGATGCACCGAGTGGGTCAGAATCAGTGTTTAACAATTGTTGCACAGAGTGGGTCAGTATCAGTGTATCACACATTGTTGCACAGAGCGGGTCAGAATCAGTGTATTAAACATTGTTGCACAGATCGGGTCAGAATCAGTGTATTAGACATTGTTATACAGAAGGGTCAGAATCTGTGTATTAAACATTGTTGCACAGAGTGGGTCAGAATCAGTGTATTAAACATTGTTATGCAGAAGGGTCGGAATCTGTGTATTAAACATTGTTGCACAGAGCAGGTCAGAATCAGTGTATTAAACATTGTTGCACAGATCGGGTCAGAATCAGTGTATTAAACATTGTTGCACAGATCGGGTCAGAATCAGTGTATTAGACATTGTTGCACAGAGTGGGTCAGAATCTGTTTATTAAACATTGTTGCACAGAGTGGGTCAGAATCAGTGTATTAAACATTGTTGCACAGAGTGGGTCAGAATCAGTGTATTAAACATTGTTGCACAGATCGGGTCAGAATCAGTGTATTAGACATTGTTGCACAGAGTGGGTCAGAATCAGTGTATTAAACATTGTTATACAGAAGGGTCAGAATCTGTGTATTAAACATTGTTGCACAGAGCAGGTCAGAATCAGTGTATTAGACATTGTTGCACAGAGCGAGTCAGAATCTGTGTATTAAACATTGTTGCACAGAGTGGGTCAGATTCAGTGTATTAGACATTGTTGCACAGAGCGAGTCAGAATCTGTGTATTAAACATTGTTGCACAGAGTGGGTCAGATTCAGTGTATTAGACATTGTTGCACAGAGCGACTCAGAATCTGTGTATTAAACATTGTTGCACAGAGTGGGTCAGATTCAGTGTATTAAACATTGTTGCACAGAGCGGGACAGACTCAGTGTATTAAACATTGTAGCACAGAGCGTGTCAGAATCAGTGTATTAAACATTGTTGCACAGTGCGGGTCAGAATCAGTGTATTAAACATTGCTGCACAGAGTGGGTCAGAATCAGTGTATTAAACATTGTTGCACAGTGTAGGTCAGAATCAGTGTATTAAACATAGTTGCACAGTGCGGGTCAGAATCAGTGTATTCAACATTGTTGCACTGATCGGTTCTGAATCAGTGGAATAGACATTGTTGCACAGAGCGGATCAGAATCTGTGTATCAAACATTGTTGCACAGAGTGGGTCAGATTCAGTGTATTAAACATTGTTGCACAGTGCGGGTCAGATTCAGTGTATTAAACATTGTTGCACAGAGTGGGTCAGAATCAGTGTATTAAACATTGTTGCACAGAGTGGGTCAGAATCATTGTATTAAAGTTTGTTGCACAGAGTGGGTCAGAATCAGTGCATTAAACATTGTTGCACAGAATGGGTCAGAATCATTGTATTAAAGTTTGTTGCACAGAGTGGGTCAGAATCAGTGTATTAAACATTGTTGCACAGATTGGGTCAGAATCATTGTATTAAAGTTTGTTGCACGGAGTGGGTCAGAATCTATGTATTCAACATTGTTGCACAGAGTGGGTCAGAATCACTGTACGAAACATTGTTGCACAGAGACGGTCAGAATCAGTGTTTTAAACAATGTTGCACAGAGTGGGTCAGAATCAGTGTATTAAACATGGTTGCATAGAGCGGGACAGAATCAGTGGATTAAACATTGTCGCACAGAGTGGGTCAGAATCACTGTATTGAAGAAGGTTGCACAGTGTGGATCAGAATCAGTGTATTAAACATTGATGCACCGAGTGGGTCAGAATCAGTGTTTAACAATTGTTGCACAGAGTGGGTCAGTATCAGTGTATCACACATTGTTGCACAGAGCGGGTCAGAATCAGTGTATTAAACATTGTTGCACAGATCGGGTCAGAATCAGTGTATTAGACATTGTTATACAGAAGGGTCAGAATCTGTGTATTAAACATTGTTGCACAGAGTGGGTCAGAATCAGTGTATTAAACATTGTTATGCAGAAGGGTCGGAATCTGTGTATTAAACATTGTTGCACAGAGCAGGTCAGAATCAGTGTATTAAACATTGTTGCACAGATCGGGTCAGAATCAGTGTATTAAACATTATTGCACAGATCGGGTCAGAATCAGTGTATTAGACATTGTTGCACAGAGTGGGTCAGAATCTGTTTATTAAACATTGTTGCACAGAGTGGGTCAGAATCAGTGTATTAAACATTGTTGCACAGAGTGGGTCAGAATCAGTGTATTAAACATTGTTGCACAGATCGGGTCAGAATCAGTGTATTAAACATTGTTGCACAGAGTGGGTCAGAATCAGTGTATTAAACATTGTTATACAGAAGGGTCAGAATGTGTGTATTAAACATTGTTGCACAGAGCAGGTCAGAATCAGTGTATTGGACATTGTTGCACAGAGCGAGTCAGAATCTGTGTATTAAACATTGTTGCACAGAGTGGGTCAGATTCAGTGTATTAGACATTGTTGCACAGAGCGAGTCAGAATCTGTGTATTAAACATTGTTGCACAGAGTGGGTCAGATTCAGTGTATTAGACATTGTTGCACAGAGCGAGTCAGAATCTGTGTATTAAACATTGTTGCACAGAGTGGGTCAGATTCAGTGTATTAAACATTGTTGCACAGAGCGGGACAGACTCAGTGTATTAAACATTGTAGCACAGAGCGTGTCAGAATCAGTGTATTAAACATTGTTGCACAGTGCGGGTCAGAATCAGTGTATTAAACATTGCTGCACAGAGTGGGTCAGAATCAGTGTATTAAACATTGTTGCACAGTGTAGGTCAGAATCAGTGTATTAAACATAGTTGCACAGTGCGGGTCAGAATCAGTGTATTCAACATTGTTGCACTGATCGGTTCTGAATCAGTGGAATAGACATTGTTGCACAGAGCGGGTCAGAATCTGTGTATCAAACATTGTTGCACAGAGTGGGTCAGATTCAGTGTATTAAACATTGTTGCACAGTGCGGGTCAGATTCAGTGTATTAAACATTGTTTTACGTAGTGGGTGAGAATCAGTGTATTAAACATTGATGCACCGAGTGGGTCAGAATCAGTGTTTAACAATTGTTGCACAGAGTGGGTCAGTATCAGTGTATCACACATTGTTGCACAGAGCGGGTCAGAATCAGTGTATTAAACATTGTTATACAGAAGGGTCAGAATCTGTGTATTAAACATTGTTGCACAGAGTGGGTCAGAATCAGTGTATTAAACATTGTTATGCAGAAGGGTCGGAATCTGTGTATTAAACATTGTTGCACAGAGCAGGTCAGAATCAGTGTATTAAACATTGTTGCACAGATCGGGTCAGAATCAGTGTATTAGACATTGTTGCACAGAGTGGGTCAGAATCTGTTTATTAAACATTGTTGCACAGAGTGGGTCAGAATCAGTGTATTAGACATTGTTATACAGAAGGGTCAGTATCAGTGTATCACACATTGTTGCACAGAGCGGGTCAGAATCAGTGTATTAAACATTGTTGCACAGATCGGGTCAGAATCAGTGTATTAGACATTGTTATACAGAAGGGTCAGAATCTGTGTATTAAACATTGTTGCACAGAGTGGGTCAGAATCAGTGTATTAAACATTGTTATGCAGAAGGGTCGGAATCTGTGTATTAAACATTGTTGCACAGAGCAGGTCAGAATCAGTGTATTAAACATTGTTGCACAGATCGGGTCAGAATCAGTGTATTAAACATTATTGCACAGATCGGGTCAGAATCAGTGTATTAGACATTGTTGCACAGAGTGGGTCAGAATCTGTTTATTAAACATTGTTGCACAGAGTGGGTCAGAATCAGTGTATTAAACATTGTTGCACAGAGTGGGTCAGAATCAGTGTATTAAACATTGTTGCACAGATCGGGTCAGAATCAGTGTATTAAACATTGTTGCACAGAGTGGGTCAGAATCAGTGTATTAAACATTGTTATACAGAAGGGTCAGAATGTGTGTATTAAACATTGTTGCACAGAGCAGGTCAGAATCAGTGTATTGGACATTGTTGCACAGAGCGAGTCAGAATCTGTGTATTAAACATTGTTGCACAGAGTGGGTCAGATTCAGTGTATTAGACATTGTTGCACAGAGCGAGTCAGAATCTGTGTATTAAACATTGTTGCACAGAGTGGGTCAGATTCAGTGTATTAGACATTGTTGCACAGAGCGAGTCAGAATCTGTGTATTAAACATTGTTGCACAGAGTGGGTCAGATTCAGTGTATTAAACATTGTTGCACAGAGCGGGACAGACTCAGTGTATTAAACATTGTAGCACAGAGCGTGTCAGAATCAGTGTATTAAACATTGTTGCACAGTGCGGGTCAGAATCAGTGTATTAAACATTGCTGCACAGAGTGGGTCAGAATCAGTGTATTAAACATTGTTGCACAGTGTAGGTCAGAATCAGTGTATTAAACATAGTTGCACAGTGCGGGTCAGAATCAGTGTATTCAACATTGTTGCACTGATCGGTTCTGAATCAGTGGAATAGACATTGTTGCACAGAGCGGGTCAGAATCTGTGTATCAAACATTGTTGCACAGAGTGGGTCAGATTCAGTGTATTAAACATTGTTGCACAGTGCGGGTCAGATTCAGTGTATTAAACATTGTTTTACGTAGTGGGTGAGAATCAGTGTATTAAACATTGATGCACCGAGTGGGTCAGAATCAGTGTTTAACAATTGTTGCACAGAGTGGGTCAGTATCAGTGTATCACACATTGTTGCACAGAGCGGGTCAGAATCAGTGTATTAAACATTGTTGCACAGATCGGGTCAGAATCAGTGTATTAGACATTGTTATACAGAAGGGTCAGAATCTGTGTATTAAACATTGTTGCACAGAGTGGGTCAGAATCAGTGTATTAAACATTGTTGCACAGAGTGGGTCAGAATCATTGTATTAAAGTTTGTTGCACAGAGTGGGTCAGAATCAGTGCATTAAACATTGTTGCACAGAATGGGTCAGAATCATTGTATTAAAGTTTGTTGCACAGAGTGGGTCAGAATCAGTGCATTAAACATTGTTGCACAGATTGGGTCAGAATCAGTGTATTAGACATTGTTATACAGAAGGGTCAGAATCTGTGTATTAAACATTGTTGCACAGAGTGGGTCAGAATCAGTGTATTAAACATTGTTATGCAGAAGGGTCGGAATCTGTGTATTAAACATTGTTGCACAGAGTGGGTCAGAATCAGTGTATTAAACATTGTTGCACAGAGTGGGTCAGAATCATTGTATTAAAGTTTGTTGCACAGAGTGGGTCAGAATCAGTGCATTAAACATTGTTGCACAGAATGGGCAGAATCATTGTATTAAAGTTTGTTGCACAGAGTGGGTCAGAATCAGTGCATTAAAATTTGTTGCACAGATTGGGTCAGAATCAGTGTATTAGACATTGTTATACAGAAGGGTCAGTATCAGTGTATCACACATTGTTGCACAGAGCGGGTCAGAATCAGTGTATTAAAAATTGTTGCACAGATCGGGTCAGAATCAGTGTATTAGACATTGTTATACAGAAGGGTCAGAATCTGTGTATTAAACATTGTTGCACAGAGTGGGTCAGAATCAGTGTATTAAACATTGTTATGCAGAAGGGTCGGAATCTGTGTATTAAACATTGTTGCACAGAGCAGGTCAGAATCAGTGTATTAAACATTGTTGCACAGATCGGGTCAGAATCAGTGTATTAAACATTATTGCACAGATCGGGTCAGAATCAGTGTATTAGACATTGTTGCACAGAGTGGGTCAGAATCTGTTTATTAAACATTGTTGCACAGAGTGGGTCAGAATCAGTGTATTAAACATTGTTGCACAGAGTGGGTCAGAATCAGTGTATTAAACATTGTTGCACAGATCGGGTCAGAATCAGTGTATTAGACATTGTTGCACAGAGTGGGTCAGAATCAGTGTATTAAACATTGTTATACAGAAGGGTCTGAATCTGTGTATTAAACATTGTTGCACAGAGCAGGTCAGAATCAGTGTATTGGACATTGTTGCACAGAGCGAGTCAGAATCTGTGTATTAAACATTGTTGCACAGAGTGGGTCAGATTCAGTGTATTAGACATTGTTGCACAGAGCGAGTCAGAATCTGTGTATTAAACATTGTTGCACAGAGTGGGTCAGATTCAGTGTATTAAACATTGTTGCACAGAGCGGGACAGACTCAGTGTATTAAACATTGTAGCACAGAGCGTGTCAGAATCAGTGTATTAAACATTGTTGCACAGTGCGGGTCAGAATCAGTGTATTAAACATTGCTGCACAGAGTGGGTCAGAATCAGTGTATTAAACATTGTTGCACAGTGTAGGTCAGAATCAGTGTATTAAACATAGTTGCACAGTGCGGGTCAGAATCAGTGTATTCAACATTGTTGCACTGATCGGTTCTGAATCAGTGGAATAGACATTGTTGCACAGAGCGGGTCAGAATCTGTGTATCAAACATTGTTGCACAGAGTGG
Source organism: Heterodontus francisci (assembly GCF_036365525.1). Lineage (NCBI taxonomy): Eukaryota > Metazoa > Chordata > Chondrichthyes > Heterodontiformes > Heterodontidae > Heterodontus > Heterodontus francisci. The sequence continues at coordinate 44,915,505 of NC_090394.1, forward strand.
GTCAGATTCAGTGTATTAAACATTGTTGCACAGTGCGGGTCAGATTCAGTGCATTAAACATTGTTTTACGTAGTGGGTGAGAATCAGTGTATTAAACATTGATGCACCGAGTGGGTCAGAATCAGTGTTTAACAATTGTTGCACAGAGTGGGTCAGTATCAGTGTATCACACATTGTTGCACAGAGCGGGTCAGAATCAGTGTATTAAACATTGTTGCACAGTGCGGGTCAGAATCAGTGTATTAGACATTGTTGCACAGAGTGGGTCAGAATCAGTGTATTAAACATTGTTGCACAGAGTGGGTCAGAATCATTGTATTAAAGTTTGTTGCACAGAGTGGGTCAGAATCAGTGCATTAAACATTGTTGCACAGAATGGGTCAGAATCATTGTATTAAAGTTTGTTGCACAGAGTGGGTCAGAATCAGTGCATTAAACATTGTTGCACAGCTTGGGTCAGAATCAGTGTATTAAACATTGTTGCACAGAGTGGGTCAGAATCAGTGCATTAAACATTGTTGCACAGATTGGGTCAGAATCATTGTATTAAAGTTTGTTGCACGGAGTGGGTCAGAATCTATGTATTCAACATTGTTGCACAGAGTGGGTCAGAATCACTGTACGAAACATTGTTGCACAGAGACGGTCAGAATCAGTGTTTTAAACAATGTTGCACAGAGTGGGTCAGAATCAGTGTATTAAACATGGTTGCATAGAGCGGGACAGAATCAGTGGATTAAACATTGTCGCACAGAGTGGGTCAGAATCACTGTATTGAAGAAGGTTGCACAGTGTGGATCAGAATCAGTGTATTAAACATTGTTTTACGGAGTGGGTGAGAATCAGTGTATTAACCATTGATGCACCGAGTGGGTCAGAATCAGTGTTTAACAATTGTTGCACAGAGCGGGTCAGAATCAGTGTATTAAACATTGTTGCACAGATCGGGTCAGAATCAGTGTATTAGACATTGTTATACAGAAGGGTCAGAATCTGTGTATTAAACATTGTTGCACAGAGTGGGTCAGAATCAGTGTATTAAACATTGTTATGCAGAAGGGTCGGAATCTGTGTATTAAACATTGTTGCACAGAGCAGGTCAGAATCAGTGTATTAAACATTGTTGCACAGATCGGGTCAGAATCAGTGTATTAAACATTGTTGCGCAGAGCGGGTCAGAATCAGTGTATTAAACATTGTTGCACAGTGCGGGTCAGAATCAGTGTATTAAACATTGTTGCGCAGAGCGGGTCAGAATCAGTGTATTAAACATTGTTGCACAGTGCGGGTCAGAATCAGTGTATTAAACATTGTTGCACAGTGCGGGTCAGATTCATTGTATTAAACATTGTTGCGCAGAGCGGGTCAGAATCAGTGTATTAAACATTGTTGCACAGGGCGGCACAGAATCAGTGTATTAAACATTGTTGCACAGAGCGGGTCAGAATCAGTGTATTAAACATTGTTGCACAGTGTAGGTCAGAATCAGTGTATTAAACATAGTTGCACAGTGCGGGTCAGAATCAGTGTATTCAACATTGTTGCACTGATCGGTTCTGAATCAGTGGAATAGACATTGTTACACAGAGCGGGTCAGAATCTGTGCATCAAATATTGTTGCACAGAGTGGGTCAGATTCAGTGTATTAAACATTGTTGCACAGTGCGGGTCAGATTCAGTGTATTAAACATTGTTTTACGGAGTGGGTGAGAATCAGTGTATTAAACATTGATGCACCGAGTGGGTCAGAATCAGTGTTTAACAATTGTTGCACAGAGTGGGTCAGTATCAGCGTATCACACATTGTTGCACAGAGCGGGTCAGAATCAGTGTATTAAACATTGTTGCACAGATCGGGTCAGAATCAGTGTATTAGACATTGTTATACAGAAGGGTCAGAATCTGTGTATTAAACATTGTTGCACAGAGTGGGTCAGAATCAGTGTATTAAACATTGTTATGCAGAAGGGTCGGAATCTGTGTATTAAACATTGTTGCACAGAGCAGGTCAGAATAAGTGTATTAAACATTGTTGCACAGATCGGGTCAGAATCAGTGTATTAAACATTATTGCACAGATCGGGTCAGAATCAGTGTATTAGACATTGTTGCACAGAGTGGGTCAGAATCTGTTTATTAAACATTGTTGCACAGAGTGGGTCAGAATCAGTGTATTAAACATTGTTGCACAGAGTGGGTCAGAATCAGTGTATTAAACATTGTTGCACAGATCGGGTCAGAATCAGTGTATTGGACATTGTTGCAAAGAGTGGGTCAGAATCAGTGTATTAAACATTGTTGCACAGAGTGGGTCAGATTCAGTGTATTAAACATTGTTGCACAGAGCGAGTCAGAATCTGTGTATCAAACATTGTTGCACAGAGTGGGTCAGATTCAGTGTATTAAACATTGTTGCACAGAGCGGGACAGACTCAGTGTATTAAACATTGTAGCACAGAGCGTGTCAGAATCAGTGTATTAAACATTGTTGCACAGTGCGGGTCAGAATCAGTGTATTAAACATTGCTGCACAGAGTGGGTCAGAATCAGTGTATTAAACATTGTTGCACAGTGTAGGTGAGAATCAGTGTATTAAACATAGTTGCACAGTGCGGGTCAGAATCAGTGTATTCAACATTGTTGCACTGATCGGTTCTGAATCAGTGGAATAGACATTGTTGCACAGAGCGGGTCAGAATCTGTGTATCAAACATTGTTGCACAGAGTGGGTCAGATTCAGTGTATTAAACATTGTTGCACAGTGCGGGTCAGATTCAGTGTATTAAACATTGTTGCACAGAGTGGGTCAGAATCAGTGTATTAAACATTGTTGCACAGAGTGGGTCAGAATCATTGTATTAAAGTTTGTTGCACAGAGTGGGTCAGAATCAGTGCATTAAACATTGTTGCACAGAATGGGTCAGAATCATTGTATTAAAGTTTGTTGCACAGAGTGGGTCAGAATCAGTGCATTAAACATTGTTGCACAGATTGGGTCAGAATCAGTGTATTAAACATTGTTGCACAGAGTGGGTCAGAATCAGTGCATTAAACATTGTTGCACAGATTGGGTCAGAATCATTGTATTAAAGTTTGTTGCACGGAGTGGGTCAGAATCTATGTATTCAACATTGTTGCACAGAGTGGGTCAGAATCACTGTACGAAACATTGTTGCACAGAGACGGTCAGAATCAATGTTTTAAACAATGTTGCACAGAGTGGGTCAGAATCAGTGTATTAAACATGGTTGCATAGAGCGGGTCAGAATCACTGTATTGAAGAAGGTTGCACAGTGTGGATCAGAATCAGTGTATTAAACATTGTTTTACGGAGTGGGTGAGAATCAGTGTATTAAACATTGATGCACCGAGTGGGTCAGAATCAGTGTTTAACAATTGTTGCACAGAGTGGGTCAGTATCAGTGTATCACACATTGTTGCACAGAGCGGGTCAGAATCAGTGTATTAAACATTGTTGCACAGATTGGGTCAGAATCAGTGTATTAGACATTGTTATACAGAAGGGTCAGAATCTGTGTATTAAACATTGTTGCACAGAGTGGGTCAGAATCAGTGTATTAAACATTGTTATGCAGAAGGGTCGGAATCTGTGTATTAAACATTGTTGCACAGAGCAGGTCAGAATCAGTGTATTAAACATTGTTGCACAGATCGGGTCAGAATCAGTGTATTAAACATTGTTGCACAGATCGGGTCAGAATCAGTGTATTAGACATTGTTGCACAGAGTGGGTCAGAATCTGTTTATTAAACATTGTTGCACAGAGTGGGTCAGAATCAGTGTATTAAACATTGTTGCACAGAGTGGGTCAGAATCAGTGTATTAAACATTGTTGCACAGATCGGGTCAGAATCAGTGTATTAGACATTGTTGCACAGAGTGGGTCAGTATCAGTGTATTAAACATTGTTATACTGAAGGGTCAGAATCTGTGTATTAAACATTGTTGCACAGAGCAGGTCAGAATCAGTGTATTAAACATTGTTGCACAGATCGGGTCAGAATCAGTGTATTGGACATTGTTGCACAGATCGGGTCAGAATCAGTGTATTAGACATTGTTGCACAGAGCGAGTCAGAATCTGTGTATTAAACATTGTTGCACAGAGTGGGTCAGATTCAGTGTATTAAACATTGTTGCACAGAGCGGGACAGACTCAGTGTATTAAACATTGCAGCACAGAGCGTGTCAGAATCAGTGTATTAAACATTGTTGCACAGTGCGGGTCAGAATCTGTTTATTAAACATTGTTGCACAGAGTGGGTCAGAATCAGTGTATTAGACATTGTTGCACAGAGCGGGTCAGAATCAGTGTATTAAACATAGTTGCACAGAGCATGTCAGAATCAGTGTATTAAACATTGTTGCACATTGCGGGTCAGAATCAGTGTATTAAACATTTGTTGAACAGAGTGGGTCAGAATCAATGTATTAAGCAGTGTTGCACAGATCGGGTCAGAATCAGTGTATTAAACATTGTTGCACAGATTGGGTCAGAATCAGTGTATTAAACATTGTTGCACAGAGTAGGTCAGAATCAGTGTATTAAACATTGTTGCACAGATCGGGTCAGAATCAGTGTATTAGACATTGTTGCACAGAGTGGGTCAGAATCAGTGTATTAAACATTGTTATACAGAAGGGTCAGAATCTGTGTATTAAACATTGTTGCACAGAGCAGGTCAGAATCAGTGTATTAAACATTGTTGCACAGATCGGGTCAGAATCAGTGTATTAAACATTGTTGCACAGACTGGGTCAGAATCAGTGTATTAAACATTGTTGCACAGAGCAGGTCAGAATCAGTGTATTAAACATTGTTGCACAGATCGGGTCAGAATCAGTGTATTAGACATTGTTGCACATTGCGGGTCAGAATCAGTGTATTAAACTTTGTTGCACAGAGTGGGTCAGAATCAGTGTATTAAACATTGTTGCACAGAGTAGGTCAGAATCAGTGCATTAAACATTGTTGCACAGAGTGGGTCAGAATCAGTGCATTAAACATTGTTGCACAGAGTGGGTCAGAATCAGTGTGTCAAACATTGTTGCACAGAGTGGGTCAGAAACAGTGTATTAAACATTGTTGCACAGAATGGGTCAGAATCAGTTTTTCACATAGTTGCACAGAGTGGGTCAGAATCAGTGTATTAAATCTTGTTGCACAGAGTAGGACAGAATCAGTGTGTTAAACATTGTTGCACAGAGCGGGTCAGAATCTGTTTATTAAACATTGTTGCACAGAGCGGGCCAGAATCAGTGTATTAAACATTGTTGCACAGAGCAGGTCAGAATCAGTGTATTAAACATTGTTGCACAGTGCGGGTCAGATTCATTGTATTAAACATTGTTGCGCAGAGCGGGTCAGAATCAGTGTATTAAACATTGTTGCACAGAGTGGGTCAGATTCAGTGTATTAAACATTGTTGCACAGTGCGGGTCAGATTCATTGTCTTAAACATTGTTGCCCAGAGCGAGTCAGAATCTGTGTATTAAACATTGTTGCACAGAGTGGGTCAGATTCAGTGTATTAAACATTGTTGCACAGTGCGGGTCAGATTCATTGTATTAAACATTGTTGCACAGTGCGGGTCAGAATCAGTGTATTTAACATTGTTGCACAGTGCGTGTCAGAATCAGTGTATTAAACATTGTTGCACAGTGTGGGTCAGATTCATTGTATTAAACATTGTTGCGCAGTGCGGGTCAGAATCAGTGTATTAAACATTGTTGCACAGTGCGGGTCAGATTCATTGTATTAAACATTGTTGCGCAGAGCGGGTCAGAATCAGTGTATTAAACATTGTTGCATAGTGCGGTCAGAATCAGTGTATTAAACATTGTTGCACAGTGCGGGTCAGATTCATTGTATTAAACATTGTTGCGCAGAGCGGGTCAGAATCAGTGTATTAAACATTGTTGCACAGTGCGGCACAGAATCAGTTTATTAAACATTGTTGCACAGAGTGGGTCAGAATCAGTGTATTAAACATTGTTGCACAGTGCGGGTCAGAATCAGTGTATTAAACATTATTGCACAGATCGGGTCAGAATCAGTGTATTAGACATTGTTGCACAGAGTGGGTCAGAATCTGTTTATTAAACATTGTTGCACAGAGTGGGTCAGAATCAGTGTATTAAACATTGTTGCACAGAGTGGGTCAGAATCAGTGTATTAAACATTGTTGCACAGATCGGGTCAGAATCAGTGTATTGGACATTGTTGCAAAGAGTGGGTCAGAATCAGTGTATTAAACATTGTTGCACAGAGTGGGTCAGATTCAGTGTATTAGACATTGTTGCACAGAGCGAGTCCGAATCTGTGTATCAAACATTGTTGCACAGAGCGGGACAGACTCAGTGTATTAAACATTGTAGCACAGAGCGTGTCAGAATCAGTGTATTAAACATTGTTGCACAGTGCGGGTCAGAATCAGTGTATTAAACATTGCTGCACAGAGTGGGTCAGAATCAGTGTATTAAACATTGTTGCACAGTGTAGGTGAGAATCAGTGTATTAAACATAGTTGCACAGTGCGGGTCAGAATCAGTGTATTCAACATTGTTGCACTGATCGGTTCTGAATCAGTGGAATAGACATTGTTGCACAGAGCGGGTCAGAATCTGTGTATCAAACATTGTTGCACAGAGTGGGTCAGATTCAGTGTATTAAACATTGTTGCACAGTGCGGGTCAGATTCAGTGTATTAAACATTGTTGCACAGAGTGGGTCAGAATCAGTGTATTAAACATTGTTGCACAGAGTGGGTCAGAATCATTGTATTAAAGTTTGTTGCACAGAGTGGGTCAGAATCAGTGCATTAAACATTGTTGCACAGAATGGGTCAGAATCATTGTATTAAAGTTTGTTGCACAGAGTGGGTCAGAATCAGTGCATTAAACATTGTTGCACAGATTGGGTCAGAATCAGTGTATTAAAGTTTGTTGCACGGAGTGGGTCAGAATCTATGTATTCAACATTGTTGCACAGAGTGGGTCAGAATCACTGTACGAAACATTGTTGCACAGAGACGGTCAGAATCAATGTTTTAAACAATGTTGCACAGAGTGGGTCAGAATCAGTGTATTAAACATGGTTGCATAGAGCGGGTCAGAATCACTGTATTGAAGAAGGTTGCACAGTGTGGATCAGAATCAGTGTATTAAACATTGTTTTACGGAGTGGGTGAGAATCAGTGTATTAAACATTGATGCACCGAGTGGGTCAGAATCAGTGTTTAACAATTGTTGCACAGAGTGGGTCAGTATCAGTGTATCACACATTGTTGCACAGAGCGGGTCAGAATCAGTGTATTAAACATTGTTGCACAGATTGGGTCAGAATCAGTGTATTAGACATTGTTATACAGAAGGGTCAGAATCTGTGTATTAAACATTGTTGCACAGAGTGGGTCAGAATCAGTGTATTAAACATTGTTATGCAGAAGGGTCGGAATCTGTGTATTAAACATTGTTGCACAGAGCAGGTCAGAATCAGTGTATTAAACATTGTTGCACAGATCGGGTCAGAATCAGTGTATTAAACATTGTTGCACAGATCGGGTCAGAATCAGTGTATTAGACATTGTTGCACAGAGTGGGTCAGAATCTGTTTATTAAACATTGTTGCACAGAGTGGGTCAGAATCAGTGTATTAAACATTGTTGCACAGAGTGGGTCAGAATCAGTGTATTAAACATTGTTGCACAGATCGGGTCAGAATCAGTGTATTAGACATTGTTGCACAGAGTGGGTCAGTATCAGTGTATTAAACATTGTTATACTGAAGGGTCAGAATCTGTGTATTAAACATTGTTGCACAGAGCAGGTCAGAATCAGTGTATTAAACATTGTTGCACAGATCGGGTCAGAATCAGTGTATTGGACATTGTTGCACAGATCGGGTCAGAATCAGTGTATTAGACATTGTTGCACAGAGCGAGTCAGAATCTGTGTATTAAACATTGTTGCACAGAGTGGGTCAGATTCAGTGTATTAAACATTGTTGCACAGAGCGGGACAGACTCAGTGTATTAAACATTGCAGCACAGAGCGTGTCAGAATCAGTGTATTAAACATTGTTGCACAGTGCGGGTCAGAATCTGTTTATTAAACATTGTTGCACAGAGTGGGTCAGAATCAGTGTATTAGACATTGTTGCACAGAGCGGGTCAGAATCAGTGTATTAAACATAGTTGCACAGAGCATGTCAGAATCAGTGTATTAAACATTGTTGCACATTGCGGGTCAGAATCAGTGTATTAAACATTTGTTGAACAGAGTGGGTCAGAATCAATGTATTAAGCAGTGTTGCACAGATCGGGTCAGAATCAGTGTATTAAACATTGTTGCACAGATTGGGTCAGAATCAGTGTATTAAACATTGTTGCACAGATCGGGTCAGAATCAGTGTATTAGACATTGTTGCACAGAGTAGGTCAGAATCAGTGTATTAAACATTGTTGCACAGATCGGGTCAGAATCAGTGTATTAGACATTGTTGCACAGAGTGGGTCAGAATCAGTGTATTAAACATTGTTATACAGAAGGGTCAGAATCTGTGTATTAAACATTGTTGCACAGAGCAGGTCAGAATCAGTGTATTAAACATTGTTGCACAGATCGGGTCAGAATCAATGTATTAAACATTGTTGCACAGACTGGGTCAGAATCAGTGTATTAAACATTGTTGCACAGAGCAGGTCAGAATCAGTGTATTAAACATTGTTGCACAGATCGGGTCAGAATCAGTGTATTAGACATTGTTGCACATTGCGGGTCAGAATCAGTGTATTAAACGTTGTTGCACAGAGTGGGTCAGAATCAGTGTATTAAACATTGTTGCACAGAGTAGGTCAGAATCAGTGCATTAAACATTGTTGCACAGAGTGGGTCAGAATCAGTGCATTAAACATTGTTGCACAGAGTGGGTCAGAATCAGTGTGTCAAACATTGTTGCACAGAGTGGGTCAGAAACAGTGTATTAAACATTGTTGCACAGAATGGGTCAGAATCAGTTTTGCACATAGTTGCACAGAGTGGGTCAGAATCAGTGTATTAAATCTTGTTGCACAGAGTAGGACAGAATCAGTGTGTTAAACATTGTTGCACAGAGCGGGTCAGAATCTGTTTATTAAACATTGTTGCACAGAGCGGGCCAGAATCAGTGTATTAAACATTGTTGCACAGAGCAGGTCAGAATCAGTGTATTAAACATTGTTGCACAGTGCGGGTCAGATTCATTGTATTAAACATTGTTGCGCAGAGCGGGTCAGAATCAGTGTATTAAACATTGTTGCACAGAGCAGGTCAGATTCAGTGTATTAAACATTGTTGCACAGTGCGGGTCAGATTCATTGTCTTAAACATTGTTGCCCAGAGCGAGTCAGAATCTGTGTATTAAACATTGTTGCACAGAGTGGGTCAGATTCAGTGTATTAAACATTGTTGCACAGTGCGGGTCAGATTCATTGTATTAAACATTGTTGCACAGTGCGGGTCAGAATCAGTGTATTTAACATTGTTGCACAGTGCGTGTCAGAATCAGTGTATTAAACATTGTTGCACAGTGTGGGTCAGATTCATTGTATTAAACATTGTTGCGCAGTGCGGGTCAGAATCAGTGTATTAAACATTGTTGCACAGTGCGGGTCAGATTCATTGTATTAAACATTGTTGCGCAGAGCGGGTCAGAATCAGTGTATTAAACATTGTTGCATAGTGCGGTCAGAATCAGTGTATTAAACATTGTTGCACAGTGCGGGTCAGATTCATTGTATTAAACATTGTTGCGCAGAGCGGGTCAGAATCAGTGTATTAAACATTGTTGCACAGTGCGGCACAGAATCAGTTTATTAAACATTGTTGCACAGAGTGGGTCAGAATCAGTGTATTAAACATTGTTGCACAGTGCGGGTCAGAATCAGTGTATTAAACATTGTTGCACAGAGCGGGTCAGAGTCAGTGTATTAAACATTGTTGCACAGAGTGGGTCAGAATCAGTGTATTAAACATTGTTGCACAGAGTGGGTCAGAATCAGTGTATTAAACATTGTTGCACAGAGTGGGTCAGAATCAGTGTATTAAACATTGTTGCACAGAGTGGGTCAGAATCAGTGTATTAAACATTGTTGCACAGAGTGGGTCAGAATCAGTGTATTAAACATTGTTTCACAGAGCGGGTCAGAATCAGTGTATTAAAGTTTGTTGCACAGAGTGGGTCAGAATCAGTGCATTAAACATTGTTGCACAGAGTGGGTCAGAATCAGTGCATTAAACATTGTTGCACAGAGTGGGTCAGAATCAGTGTGTCAAACATTGTTGCACAGAGTGGGTCAGAAACAGTGTATTAAACATTGTTGCACAGAATGGGTCAGAATCAGTTTTGCACATAGTTGCACAGAGTGGGTCAGAATCAGTGTATTAAATCTTGTTGCACAGAGTAGGTCAGAATCAGTGTGTTGAACATAGTTGCACAGAGTGGGTCAGAATCAGTGCATTAAACATTGTTGCACAGAGCGGGTCAGAATCTGTTTATTAAACATTGTTGCACCGAGCGGGCCAGAATCAGTGTATTAAACATTGTTGCACAGAGCAGGTCAGAATCAGTGTATTAAACATTGTTGCACAGTGCGGGTCAGATTCAGTGTATTAAACATTGTTGCACAGAGTGGGTCAGATTCAGTGTATTAAACATTGTTGCGCAGAGCGGGTCAGAATCAGTGTATTAAACATTGTTGAACAGAGTGGGTCAGATTCAGTGTATTAAACATTGTTGCACAGGGCGGGTCAGATTCATTGTCTTAAACATTGTTGCCCAGAGCGAGTCAGAATCTGTGTATTAAACATTGTTGCACAGAGTGGGTCAGATCAGTGTATTAAACATTGTTGCACAGTGCGGGTCAGATTCATTGTATTAAACATTGTTGCACAGTGCGGGTCAGAATCAGTGTATTTAACATTGTTGCACAGTGCGTGTCAGAATCAGTGTATTAAACATTGTTGCACAGTGTGGGTCAGATTCATTGTATTAAACATTGTTGCGCAGTGCGGGTCAGAATCAGTGTATTAAACATTGTTGCACAGTGCGGGTCAGATTCATTGTATTAAACATTGTTGCGCAGAGCGGGTCAGAATCAGTGTATTAAACATTGTTGCACAGTGCGGTCAGAATCAGTGTATTAAACATTGTTGCACAGTGCGGGTCAGATTCATTGTATTAAACATTGTTGCGCAGAGCGGGTCAGAATCAGTGTATTAAACATTGTTGCACAGTGCGGGTCAGATTCATTGTATTAAACATTGTTGCGCAGAGCGGGTCCGAATCAGTGCATTAAACATTGTTGCACAGAGTGGGTCAGAATCAGTGTATTAAACATTGTTGCACAGAGTGGGTCAGAATCAGTGTATTAAACATTGTTGCACAGAGTGGGTCAGAATCAGTGTATTAAACATTGTTGCACAGAGTGGGTCAGAATCAGTGTATTAAACATTGTTGCACAGAGTGGGTCAGAATCAGTGTATTAAACATTGTTGCACAGAGCGGGTCAGAATCAGTGTATTAAACATTGTTGCACAGAGTGGGTCAGAATCAGTGCATTAAACATTGTTGCACAGTGTAGGTCAGAATCAGTGTATTAAACATAGTTGCACAGTGCGGGTCAGAATCAGTGTATTAAACATTGTTGTACAGTGCGGGTCAGAATCAGTGTATTAAACATTGTTGCACAGAGTGGGTCAGAATCAGTGTATTAAACATTGTTGCACAGAGCGGGTCAGAATCAGTGTATTAAACATTGTTGCACAGTGCGGCACAGAATCAGTTTATTAAACATTGTTGCACAGAGTGGGTCAGAATCAGTGTATTAAACATTGTTGCACAGTGCGGGTCAGAATCAGTGTATTAAACATTGTTGCACAGAGCGGGTCAGAATCAGTGTATTAAACATTGTTGCACAGAATGGGTCAGAATCAGTTTTGCACATAGTTGCACAGAGTGGGTCAGAATCAGTGTATTAAATCTTGTTGCACAGAGTAGGTCAGAATCAGTGTGTTGAACATAGTTGCACAGAGTGGGTCAGAATCAGTGCATTAAACATTGTTGCACAGAGCGGGTCAGAATCTGTTTATTAAACATTGTTGCACAGAGCGGGCCAGAATCAGTGTATTAAACATTGTTGCACAGAGCAGGTCAGAATCAGTGTATTAAACATTGTTGCACAGTGCGGGTCAGATTCATTGTATTAAACATTGTTGCGCAGAGCGGGTCAGAATCAGTGTATTAAACATTGTTGCACAGAGTGGGTCAGATTCAGTGTATTAAACATTGTTGCACAGTGCGGGTCAGATTCATTGTCTTAAACATTGTTGCCCAGAGCGAGTCAGAATCTGTGTATTAAACATTGATGCACAGAGTGGGTCAGATTCAGTGTATTAAACATTGTTGCACAGTGCGGGTCAGATTCATTGTATTAAACATTGTTGCACAGTGCGGGTCAGAATCAGTGTATTTAACATTGTTGCACAGTGCGTGTCAGAATCAGTGTATTAAACATTGTTGCACAGTGTGGGTCAGATTCATTGTATTAAACATTGTTGCGCAGTGCGGGTCAGAATCAGTGTATTAAACATTGTTGCACAGTGCGGGTCAGATTCATTGTATTAAACATTGTTGCACAGAGCGGGTCAGAATCAGTGTATTAAACATTGTTGCACAGTGCGGTCAGAATCAGTGTATTAAACATTGTTGCACAGTGCGGGTCAGATTCATTGTATTAAACATTGTTGCGCAGAGCGGGTCAGAATCAGTGTATTAAACATTGTTGCACAGTGCGGCACAGAATCAGTTTATTAAACATTGTTGCACAGAGTGGGTCAGAATCAGTGTATTAAACATTGTTGCACAGTGCGGGTCAGAATCAGTGTATTAAACATTGTTGCACAGAGTGGGTCAGAATCAGTGTATTAAACATTGTTGCACAGAGTGGGTCAGAATCAGTGTATTAAACATTGTTGCACAGAGTGGGTCAGAATCAGTGTATTAAACATTGTTGCACAGAGCGGGTCAGAATCAGTGTATTAAAGTTTGTTGCACAGAGTGGGTCAGAATCAGTGCATTAAACATTGTTGCACAGAGTGGGTCAGAATCAGTGCATTAAACATTGTTGCACAGAGTGGGTCAGAATCAGTGTGTCAAACATTGTTGCACAGAGTGGGTCAGAAACAGTGTATTAAACATTGTTGCACAGAAAGGGTCAGAATCAGTTTTGCACATAGTTGCACAGAGTGGGTCAGAATCAGTGTATTAAATCTTGTTGCACTGAGTAGGTCAGAATCAGTGTGTTGAACATAGTTGCACAGAGTGGGTCAGAATCAGTGCATTAAACATTGTTGCACAGAGCGGGTCAGAATCTGTTTATTAAACATTGTTGCACCTAGCGGGCCAGAATCAGTGTATTAAACATTGTTGCACAGAGCAGGTCAGAATCAGTGTATTAAACATTGTTGCACAGTGTGGGTCAGATTCATTGTATTAAACATTGTTGCGCAGTGCGGGTCAGAATCAGTGTATTAAACATTGTTGCACAGTGCGGGTCAGATTCATTGTATTAAACATTGTTGCGCAGAGCGGGTCAGAATCAGTGTATTAAACATTGTTGCATAGTGCGGTCAGAATCAGTGTATTAAACATTGTTGCACAGTGCGGGTCAGATTCATTGTATTAAACATTGTTGCGCAGAGCGGGTCAGAATCAGTGTATTAAACATTGTTGCACAGTGCGGCACAGAATCAGTTTATTAAACATTGTTGCACAGAGTGGGTCAGAATCAGTGTATTAAACATTGTTGCACAGTGCGGGTCAGAATCAGTGTATTAAACATTGTTGCACAGAGCGGGTCAGAGTCAGTGTATTAAACATTGTTGCACAGAGTGGGTCAGAATCAGTGTATTAAACATTGTTGCACAGAGTGGGTCAGAATCAGTGTATTAAACATTGTTGCACAGAGTGGGTCAGAATCAGTGTATTAAACATTGTTGCACAGAGTGGGTCAGAATCAGTGTATTAAACATTGTTGCACAGAGCGGGTCAGAATCAGTGTATTAAAGTTTGTTGCACAGAGTGGGTCAGAATCAGTGCATTAAACATTGTTGCACAGAGTGGGTCAGAATCAGTGCATTAAACATTGTTGCACAGAGTGGGTCAGAATCAGTGTGTCAAACATTGTTGCACAGAGTGGGTCAGAAACAGTGTATTAAACATTGTTGCACAGAATGGGTCAGAATCAGTTTTGCACATAGTTGCACAGAGCGGGTCAGAATCAGTGTATTAAATCTTGTTGCACAGAGTAGGTCAGAATCAGTGTGTTGAACATAGTTGCACAGAGTGGGTCAGAATCAGTGCATTAAACATTGTTGCACAGAGCGGGTCAGAATCTGTTTATTAAACATTGTTGCACCGAGCGGGCCAGAATCAGTGTATTAAACATTGTTGCACAGAGCAGGTCAGAATCAGTGTATTAAACATTGTTGCACAGTGCGGGTCAGATTCAGTGTATTAAACATTGTTGCACAGAGTGAGTCAGATTCAGTGTATTAAACATTGTTGCGCAGAGCGGGTCAGAATCAGTGTATTAAACATTGTTGCACAGAGTGGGTCAGATTCAGTGTATTAAACATTGTTGCACAGGGCGGGTCAGATTCATTGTCTTAAACATTGTTGCCCAGAGCGAGTCAGAATCTGTGTATTAAACATTGTTGCACAGAGTGGGTCAGATCAGTGTATTAAACATTGTTGCACAGTGCGGGTCAGATTCATTGTATTAAACATTGTTGCACAGTGCGGGTCAGAATCAGTGTATTTAACATTGTTGCACAGTGCGTGTCAGAATCAGTGTATTAAACATTGTTGCACAGTGTGGGTCAGATTCATTGTATTAAACATTGTTGCGCAGTGCGGGTCAGAATCAGTGTATTAAACATTGTTGCACAGTGCGGGTCAGATTCATTGTATTAAACATTGTTGCGCAGAGCGGGTCAGAATCAGTGTATTAAACATTGTTGCACAGTGCGGTCAGAATCAGTGTATTAAACATTGTTGCACAGTGCGGGTCAGATTCATTGTATTAAACATTGTTGCGCAGAGCGGGTCAGAATCAGTGTATTAAACATTGTTGCACAGAGTGGGTCAGAATCAGTGTATTAAACATTGTTGCACAGTGCGGGTCAGAATCAGTGTATTAAACATTGTTGCACAGAGCGGGTCAGAATCAGTGTATTAAACATTGTTGCACAGTGCGGGTCAGATTCATTGTATTAAACATTGTTGCGCAGAGCGGGTCAGAATCAGTGTATTAAACATTGTTGCACAGAGTGGGTCAGAATCAGTGTATTAAACATTGTTGCACAGTGCGGGTCAGAATCAGTGTATTAAACATTGTTGCACAGAGCGGGTCCGAATCAGTGCATTAAACATTGTTGCACAGAGTGGGTCAGAATCAGTGCATTAAACATTGTTGCACAGAGTGGGTCAGAATCAGTGTATTAAACATTGTTGCACAGTGCGGCACAGAATCAGTCTATTAAACATTGTTGCACAGAGTGGGTCAGAATCAGTGTATTAAACATTGTTGCACAGAGTGGGTCAGAATCAGTGTATTAAACATTGTTGCACAGAGCGGGTCAGAATCAGTGTATTAAACATTGTTGCACAGAGTGGGTCAGAATCAGTGCATTAAACATTGTTGCACAGTGTAGGTCAGAATCAGTGTATTAAACATAGTTGCACAGTGCGGGTCAGAATCAGTGTATTAAACATTGTTGTACAGTGCGGGTCAGAATCAGTGTATTAAACATTGTTGCACAGAGTGGGTCAGAATCAGTGTATTAAACATTGTTGCACAGAGCGGGTCAGAATCAGTGTATTAAACATTGTTGCACAGTGCGGCACAGAATCAGTTTATTAAACATTGTTGCACAGAGTGGGTCAGAATCAGTGTATTAAACATTGTTGCACAGTGCGGGTCAGAATCAGTGTATTAAACATTGTTGCACAGAGCGGGTCAGAATCAGTGTATTAAACATTGTTGCACAGAATGGGTCAGAATCAGTTTTGCACATAGTTGCACAGAGTGGGTCAGAATCAGTGTATTAAATCTTGTTGCACAGAGTAGGTCAGAATCAGTGTGTTGAACATAGTTGCACAGAGTGGGTCAGAATCAGTGCATTAAACATTGTTGCACAGAGCGGGTCAGAATCTGTTTATTAAACATTGTTGCACAGAGCGGGCCAGAATCAGTGTATTAAACATTGTTGCACAGAGCAGGTCAGAATCAGTGTATTAAACATTGTTGCACAGTGCGGGTCAGATTCATTGTATTAAACATTGTTGCGCAGAGCGGGTCAGAATCAGTGTATTAAACATTGTTGCACAGAGTGGGTCAGATTCAGTGTATTAAACATTGTTGCACAGTGCGGGTCAGATTCATTGTCTTAAACATTGTTGCCCAGAGCGAGTCAGAATCTGTGTATTAAACATTGTTGCACAGAGTGGGTCAGATTCAGTGTATTAAACATTGTTGCACAGTGCGGGTCAGATTCATTGTATTAAACATTGTTGCACAGTGCGGGTCAGAATCAGTGTATTTAACATTGTTGCACAGTGCGTGTCAGAATCAGTGTATTAAACATTGTTGCACAGTGTGGGTCAGATTCATTGTATTAAACATTGTTGCGCAGTGCGGGTCAGAATCAGTGTATTAAACATTGTTGCACAGTGCGGGTCAGATTCATTGTATTAAACATTGTTGCGCAGAGCGGGTCAGAATCAGTGTATTAAACATTGTTGCACAGTGCGGTCAGAATCAGTGTATTAAATATTGTTGCACAGTGCGGGTCAGATTCATTGTATTAAACATTGTTGCGCAGAGCGGGTCAGAATCAGTGTATTAAACATTGTTGCACAGTGCGGCACAGAATCAGTTTATTAAACATTGTTGCACAGAGTGGGTCAGAATCAGTGTATTAAACATTGTTGCACAGTGCGGGTCAGAATCAGTGTATTAAACATTGTTGCACAGAGTGGGTCAGAATCAGTGTATTAAACATTGTTGCACAGAGTGGGTCAGAATCAGTGTATTAAACATTGTTGCACAGAGTGGGTCAGAATCAGTGTATTAAACATTGTTGCACAGAGCGGGTCAGAATCAGTGTATTAAAGTTTGTTGCACAGAGTGGGTCAGAATCAGTGCATTAAACATTGTTGCACAGAGTGGGTCAGAATCAGTGCATTAAACATTGTTGCACAGAGTGGGTCAGAATCAGTGTGTCAAACATTGTTGCACAGAGTGGGTCAGAAACAGTGTATTAAACATTGTTGCACAGAAAGGGTCAGAATCAGTTTTGCACATAGTTGCACAGAGTGGGTCAGAATCAGTGTATTAAATCTTGTTGCACTGAGTAGGTCAGAATCAGTGTGTTGAACATAGTTGCACAGAGTGGGTCAGAATCAGTGCATTAAACATTGTTGCACAGAGCGGGTCAGAATCTGTTTATTAAACATTGTTGCACCGAGCGGGCCAGAATCAGTGTATTAAACATTGTTGCACAGAGCAGGTCAGAATCAGTGTATTAAACATTGTTGCACAGTGCAGGTCAGATTCAGTGTATTAAACATTGTTGCACAGTGCGGGTCAGATTCATTGTATTAAACATTGTTGCACAGTGCGGGTCAGAATCAGTGTATTAAACATTGTTGCACAGTGTGGGTCAGATTCATTGTATTAAACATTGTTGCGCAGTGCGGGTCAGAATCAGTGTATTAAACATTGTTGCACAGTGCGGGTCAGATTCATTGTATTAAACATTGTTGCGCAGAGCGGGTCAGAATCAGTGTATTAAACATTGTTGCACAGTGCGGTCAGAATCAGTGTATTAAACATTGTTGCACAGTGCGGGTCAGATTCATTGTATTAAACATTGTTGCGCAGAGCGGGTCAGAATCAGTGTATTAAACATTGTTGCACAGTGCGGCACAGAATCAGTGTATTAAACATTGTTGCACAGAGTGGGTCAGAATCAGTGTATTAAACATTGTTGCACAGTGCGGGTCAGAATCAGTGTATTAAACATTGTTGCACAGAGTGGGTCAGAATCAGTGTATTAAACATTGTTGCACAGAGTGGGTCAGAATCAGTGTCTTAAACATTGTTGCACAGAGTGGGTCAGAATCAGTGTATTAAACATTGTTGCACAGAGTGGGTCAGAATCAGTGTATTAAACATTGTTGCACAGAGTGGGTCAGAATCAGTGTATTAAACATTGTTGCACAGAGTGGGTCAGAATCAGTGTATTAAACATAGTTGCACAGAGCGGGTCAGAATCAGTGTATTAAACATTGTTGCACAGATCGGGTCAGAATCAGTGTATTAGACATTGTTGCACAGAGTGGGTCAGAATCAGTGTATTAAACATTGTTGCACAGAGTAGGTCAGAATCAGTGTATTGAACATAGTTGCACAGAGTGGGTCAGAATCAGTGCATTAAACATTGTTGCACAGAGTGGGTCAGAATCAGTGTGTCAAACATTGTTGCACAGAGTGGGTCAGAAACAGTGTATTAAACATTGTTGCACAGAGTAGGTCAGAATCAGTGTTTTGAACATAGTTGCAAAGAGTGGGTCAGAATCAGTGTATTAAATCTTGTTGCACAGAGCGGGTCAGAATCTGTTTATTAAACATTGTTGCACAGAGCGGGTCAGAATCAGTGTATTAAACATTGTTGCACAGAGCAGGTCAGAATCAGTGTATTAAACATTGTAGCACAGAGCGTGTCAGAATCAGTGTATTAAACATTGTTGCACAGTGCGGGTCAGATTCATTGTATTAAACATTGTTGCACAGAGCGAGTCAGAATCTTGTGTATTAAACATTGTTGCACAGAGTGGGTCAGATTCAGTGTATTAAACATTGTAGCACAGTGCGGGTCAGATTCATTGTATTAAACATTGTTGCACAGTGCGGGTCAGAATCAGTGTATTAAACATTGTTGCACAGTGCGGGTCAGATTCATTGTATTAAACATTGTTGCGCAGAGCGGGTCAGAATCAGTGTATTAAACATTGTTGCGCAGAGCGGTCAGAATCAGTGTATTAAACATTGTTGCACAATGCGGGTCAGATTCATTGTATTAAACATTGTTGCACAGTGCGGGTCAGAATCAGTGTATTAAACATTGTTGCACAGAGTGGGTCAGAATCAGTGTATTAAACATTGTTGCACAGCGCGGGTCAGATTCATTGTCTTTAACATTGTTGCGCAGAGCGGGTCAGAATCAGTGTATTAAACATTGTTGCACAGTGCGGCACAGAATCAGTGTATTAAACATTGTTGCACAGAGTGGGTCAGAATCAGTGTATTAAACATTGTTGCACAGTGTAGGTCAGAATCAGTGTATTAAACATAGTTGCACAGTGCGGGTCAGAATCAGCGTATTAAACATTGTTGTACAGTGCGGGTCAGAATCAGTGTATTAAACATTGTTGCACAGAGTGGGTCAGAATCAGTGTATTAAACATTGTTGCACAGAGTGGGTCAGATTCATTGTATTAAACATTGTTGCACAGTGCGGGTCAGAATCAGTGTATTAAACATTGTTGCACAGTGCGGGTCAGAATCAGTGTATTAAACATTGTTGCACAGTGCGGGTCAGATTCATTGTATTAAGCATTGTTGCGCAGAGCGGGTCAGAATCAGTGTATTAAACGTTGTTGCGCAGAGCGGGTCAGAATCAGTGTATTAAACATTGTTGCACAGTGCGGGTCAGATTCATTGTATTAAACATTGTTGCGCAGAGCGGGTCAGAATCAGTGTATTAAACATTGTTGCACAGTGCGGCACAGAATCAGCGTGTTAAACATTGTTGCACAGAGTGGGTCAGAATCAGTGTCTTAAACATTGTTGCACAGTGTAGGTCAGAATCAGTGTATTAAACATAGTTGCACAGTGCGGGTCAGAATCAGTGTATTAAACATTGTTGCACAGAGTGGGTCAGAATCAGTGTATTAAACATTGTTGCACAGAGTGGGTCAGAATCAGTGTATTAAACATTGTTGCACAGAGTGGGTCAGAATCAGTGTATTAAACATTGTTGCACAGAGTGGGTCAGAATCAGTGTATTAAACATTGTTGCACAGAGCGGGTCAGAATCAGTGCATGAAACATTGTTGCACAGAGTGGGTCAGAATCACTGTATTAAACATTGTTACACAGAATGGATCAGAATCAGTGTATTAAACATTGCTGCACTGCGTATAGTTTTTAAAGCAGGTAATGAAAACAAGAGTACTCTCAAACAGGGGGATTTTCACACTCAAACAAAATGCAAATACATAACAATACCTTGAAAACTGGCACCGGGCTTCCTGCAAACTGACTCCAGAAATTTAAAGAGGAAAGGTTTGAGCACTTCCGAACACTTGTAATATGCAGTGAGGATGTAGAGCAGCCTCCAGCCTCGCTGAGCACTGTCACTGCAACAGACATTGAAGTAACTTCAACATCTTGCTGATCTCATGGACCTGCATATTGCAGATGTTCAATTTCATAAATTGCTCATGTCCCTCAGTCACCTCCACTGCTGACATAGGAACAAAGAACTTGTATTCCTATAGCGCTTTTCTCAGGATGCTTTACAACCAATGACATACTCACTGTCATCACTGTGCAATGTACGAAACATGGCAGATAATTTACACGCTAAAAGAGCCCACAAACAACAATGTGATAATGATCGCATAATCTGTTTTAGTGAATGTTTGTTGAGGAATAAATATTGGTCAGAACACTGAGGGGAAATTCCCATGATCTTCTTTGAATAGTTGCCATGGATTTTTTATGTCTGCCTGAGGGCAGATGGGTCCTCAGTTTAACAAATCATTCGAAAGATGGCACCTCTGACAGTGTCATACTCCCTCAGCACTGCACTGCAATGTCAGCCAGGATTATGGAGCTCCATTCTCTCGTGTGACTTGCACCTCTGACTTTCTGAATCTCAGGTGAGAGTGCTACCACTGAGTGTGGGCTGACACTTTGAATTTGTTAATATTATCCCCCTCACTAAATTCCTGGCTTCAAGACAGAGGTCAGTGCATTGGGTAGCTCCAGCATTACATCATAACATCTTAAAAATCTCCTTCCTTTTGGAGAAATGCAATTTTTTTTAATGACCACCACTTACCCCACCCCTCAGTTCCCAAGACCTCACACTCTCCATTTCAGCTCTCCCCTTGTACAGGGAGCAGGTCCAAAACCTCAGGCGCCACAAACAAAAGTTTTGTTGGCAAGTCCAAGATTGGGCTATTCGCTGTAGCTTGGATCCCAACCTGAAGGTATATGAAGTGGGAAGGGCCAGTCGTGGACATGTACTGAACACTCACGATCTCTCTCAAACTATCCTTCGCCGTGTGATTTCTGTATAATCAGTGGCAATGAATGTGTTATATTCGAGCCCGAGGTGTGTTTAATACTCTGTTTATGTGGCATGAGGTTAGTGACTGGCAGGTGCTGTTTTCTTACATTTTGGAGCTGGTGTTGTCGGTGATCTGTTTGATAATCTGGCAATAGGTTTCATCTTTCATCACCTCGTGTTCCCCGCACAGCTACAAAAGATAGAACAAAGTCAACAGAAAGCATCTAACTCCTCATCAAGCAGCAGATGGAGATCTGGCCCAGGGAGCTTCTGTACAAGACTTGACCATCCCATTCTCTCCACACTGTTGTGCAGAGAGCCCAGCAGCACAGAGAGAAACACAACCATCAGGAATGTCACAGTGACTGAAGCAACACAGGCTGGATTTTGGAAGTGGTACTCTGCCCACTCGTTGCTGCTCTATTGGCTGCAGGAGGATTGTAGTCCAGTTAGAGCAGAAAGGGGAGGAAATAGGGCACATTAAAGGGCAATATGGCCTGAAAAAGCCAATAACGACACAGATATGTCCCATTAAGAGTTAAAATGGACAGTGAGTCAGCACTTTTTTTGCTTTTGGGAGTTGCATTTCAATCGAATCAAGACTAATAGCTTCCTGTGAGGGCCTATGTGCTGCGGACACACAGGCACATGTAAGGACAAACACAACGTACACACAAGCATATTCATACAAGGTAACCCCACCCCCTATACATATGCGCACGCGCACGCGCACACACAATTACTCAGACCATCTCAGAGCTTCCCTTTTCCTCCAAACAGTAGTTCAATAAACTCTCCAACTCCCAACCTTTCTCTCCCTTCTCTTGAAAATCACAATTTTATGCTCAGCTGGCTCAATCTCCCTCAAATCCAATTGCAATCACCTTTTAAAGATAAGGTTCTTAAAGAAGCCATAACCTTCCTTTTAAAAGTGAGGTTTCTTAAAAGGTCATACCCTTACTCCAGGTGCAGGACCCTCAATCATGCTGCTACTACTACACACACTCACGTACTTTGGACACACACACACACACACACACACACACACACACACACACACACACACACACACACACACACACACACACACACACACACACACACACACACACACACACACACACACACACACACACACACCCCCCCTTTACCTTCAGGATGGTGTAGACAGTGTCTTGTTCTGTCTGTCCTTTGAGTGGATAATCCCCCATAAATTTCATTATAGCTGCAGAAGGGAAGCATATGTCAGTTATCTATAACAGCACAGACTGACTTAAAAGCAAAATACTGCGGATGCTGGAAATCTGAAACAAAAACAAGAAATGCTGGAATCACTCAGCAGGTCTGGCAGCATCTGTGGAAAGAGAAGCAGAGTTAACGTTTCGGGTCAGTGACCCTTCTTCGGAGTTAGAATTTTCTTCGGAAGAAGGGTCAGTGACCCGAAACGTTAACTCTGCTTCTCTTTCCACAGATGCTGTCAGACCTGCTGAGTGATTCCAGCATTTCTTGTTTTAGCACAGACTGACTGTTGTGGAGCTGAGACACAAAGATCAGAAAGCGTCCAGATAGAATTCCCAGTCTTTACTGAGTTGGTTGATCTCAGCTTTTAGCATGCCTCAGCACCTGAACAGACATGTTGAAAACAAATCAGCATTCTCACTCCTGACTTCCTCCAGAAACCACTGCTGGAAAGAGGGTGTCAAGTGTGGCCACACACAATAAAATAGCCCGAGGATGCTCAGGGCTGGATCACTACTCATCCCTCTGACTGCACTGCATTCCTGACCTATTTTCCTGGGCCAAGAATCATTGACCCTATAATAAGGTCGAGCGGGAAGCTGGTGCAGCCACAGCACAACATTTTAAAGGGGTTAAGCATCCAGAGGATGAAGGAGCTGCAGCTTTCGAGGCATTGGAGAAATTGAGGATCCAGACTGGTAGGGGGACTCCACAACCAGGCTACCTCGTTTCAATGGAAGAAATCAGGGCCTCTACTGCTGTTAACCTAGGCCTCCTGGTGGGAGAGTGGTGGGTCGGGGCGAGAAGCTGGGGTAAGGGTTTGGGTTGGGGCAAGGAGTTAGGGTGAGGCATGGGGGCGAAGAGGCAGGTTGAGGTGAGGGGTTGGTGGGGAGGTGTCAGGAGCAGGGTAAGGGGTTGGAGTTGGGGCCTGGCGAGGGGTTGGGGTGAGACGCCTCACTGCTCCATTTTCAGTGCAAAGGCTGACAGGTGATGAATGGGTGAGTTGAAGCCCTGAGATCTGAAGACCAGGACCCTTCCCACTGTGACAAATGGAGTTTTCAGGCAAGGAGAATATTGGAAGAAAGAGAAAGAAATCTGGAAAATGGCACAGTGAATATTGTGAGTGACATTTTATTTCATAAACAGAAATCCTAGCTAATTCTTACCAACAAAGATCTCAGCTGCTAACTTGTTCATATTCCCATTGGAGAACTCAATCAGCGACTCTTGAATTGGAATCTATGGAAGAAATGTGAGAATATTATAAATAGGAATTCACTAGACATGTGGCTATAACTGGTTATTAAAGGTGTTGATGTTAAGATAAAGTATTTTGCAAATATTTTATTTCATGTATCATTTCCCCTCAAACAGGTTACACACAAGTAACACAATGTTGTGTTTCCACTGTGTGGGCTGAATTTTACGAGGCCTCTGGCGTCAGGGGTCGTGGCGGGGGAGGCCTGGAAAATTCTTCCGGGAAAGGCTCCCCATGACCCCCGATGCCGAGAAGGCCCTGCCGCATTTTACCATCAGCGGCGAGGCCTCAGTACAGCCCTCCCACCGCCGAGCGGCGGGGCCTTCATTTCAATATTAAAATTATGTTAAAACATTAAAATGAACCAACCTTGTCCCGGCGGCCGTCCCACACCGATATTCCGGCCATCAGCCGGAACTCCAACGCCTTTGGAACTCCATTCGGAGTTCCGAGGCGTGACACTGGTGGGGAGGGGCGAGCAGTGAAATGTTCAGGTCAGAAGGGGTGTGGGAGCGGGGAAAACCACTCCGATTGGTTGTGGGCATGGTCGGAAGGGGTTGGGGTCAAATATTCTGAAGGGGGGGGGACCTTAAAGTTCGTCATTTAAAAAATTGATTTTCCGGGGGTATAGTTAATTTCATTTATTGAGAACTCATTGGGGGGGTGGGAGAGGGGATGCAAAGTTTGAATAAAATTTTATTTAAATATTAGTGCGGTGGGACCTTTAAACATTTAAATTTACCTGAAGGGCTTGAAGCCCTTTAAAAATGGCACCGGCACCTGCACAGTGGCATGGACACTGTTGCCAGCGATGGAGCGGCCATCCCCTCTATGTCATTGGGGACAGCCACTCCGCACCCTCCATTTAAATGAGCCCCCACGTGAAATATTGCAGGGGCTCAGCGACAGCGCATCTGCGCTGGAAGACCGACGAGATCAGAGCGCGCCACCGTGATTTGTGGCGCACTCATAAAATTCAGCCCTGTGTGTGTGTGCATGTGTGTGAGGGGTATGTGTGTGTGTGTGAGAGAAGGGGGTGTGTATGTGGGGTGGGAGGGGGTTGAGTGTCTGTCAGTGCCCATTAATGCATTAAATGGCATGTACCATTAGATCTGGGGTTCTAAAGCCAGGGGCCTAGGTCCAGGAATTTAATATAGGATAGGGGAGGGACAATTTTCTGAATGTGCATTGCCCACGAGAATCTTCATCCCCTGACCGCCCATAGTGAGGAGTCACAGTCACGATCTGATCTCCCGTTACGCAAGGCCAACGTGACAGGATTCTTGATGGCTGTACACATTTGTAAAATCATCCCACCAGAGTCCAGCAATGTGCAATGATGATGATTTTACTCTAAGCACACTCCTTTGGAAATATAACCCAGGACTGAATTCACTCATCTCTGGGCAAAGAATTCATGTAAAGCCCGGGGTGGGGCCTATATGCAGGGGAGGCTGAGAAACGTGGTGGGGATAGGGGTGGGGTAGTAGTGGGGACTAATACCACTCTCCCAGGGCTAACCAAGAGGACATAGACAGGCTGGTGGAATGTGCAGACACATGGCAGATGAAATTTAATGCAGAGAGGTATGAAATGATACATTTTGGTAGGAAGAACGAGAAGAAGTAACATAAAATAAAGGATACAATTCTAAAGGGTGTGCAGGAGCAGAAGCACCTTGGGGTATACATGCACAAGTCCTTGCAGGTGGCAGGGCAGGTTGAGAAAGAGGTTAAATAAGGAATACGGGATCCTGGGCTTTATAAATAGGGGCACAGAGTACAAAAACAAGGAAGTTATGGTGAACCTTTATAAAACACTGTTTTGGCCTCAACTGAAGTATCGTGTCCAATTCTGGACACCACACTTTAGGAAGGATGTGAAGGCATTAGAAAGGGTGCAGAAAGGATTTACGACGATGGTTCGAGGGATGAGGGACTTCAGTTATGTGGACAGATTGGAGAAGTTGGGCCTGTTCTCCTTGAAGAGAAGGTTGAGAGGAGATTTGATAGAGGTGTTCAAAATCGTGAGGGTCTGGACAGCATAGATAGGGAGAAACTGCTCCCAGTGGCAGAAGGGTGGAGAACCAGAAGACACCGATTTAAGGTGAATGGCAAAAGAACTAATGGTGACATGAGGAAATACTTTTGTACGCAGTGAGTGGTTAGGATCTGGAATGCACTGCCTGAGAGTTTGGTGGAGGCAGATTCAATTGTAGCTTTCAAAAGCGAATTGGATAATTATCTGAAGAGAAAGCAATCTACAGGACTATGGGGAAAAAGCAGGGGAGTGGGACTAGCTGAGTTGCCCTTGCAGAGAACTGCCACAGACATGATGGGCTGATTGGCCTCCTTCTGTGCTGCAACCAATCCATGATTCTAACTGTGCTCAGGGAGAGTGGGGTATTGGGGCAATACATGGGGGTAATCGCACTCTCCCAGAAGGTAATACTGCTCACAGAGAGTGGGGGCCAGGGTACTGAGGCAATACGCAGTGGTGGGGGGGGATGGGGTTGGTGGAAATCCCACTCTCCCTGGGCTAATAATGCTTAGAGAGTGGGGGCCATGGTACTGGAGCTAAGTAGCATGCGAAAAGAACTCACATGGAATTTTTTCTTAAAGGGAGTCTCCAGGCTTCAATCAATTTGTGTTTAAAGTATCCAGTTTCTGCATCATGCAGCCAGCACACCCCAGCCTGCGATATTCTATCCATTAATTATGGGGTGGCTGTGTGTTTCCTAAAAGGCAGCCCTGGCCTGTTCTACCAGTAAGTCCAATCGTTGGGAGTCCCCTTTAATGCTGGCTTTTCTGGACCTGCCACTTGCCCAGGAGCAGGCCGCTGAGAAATCATCATGGGTAGATGGAGGATCGCTCAGACTAGCTGGGTATCGCTTACCTTTGTGTACTTCACCAGCTCAGCTGGGTCCTTAGGATCTTTGCCTTTTTTAGATTTCTCTTTGTTGAACTCACTGCAGAAACAAAATATTCACATGTTGGTATTTTAGACCTTGTTTTATGCTACATGTAATTTTTTTCTTTTTTTTGCAATTGTCAGATTTTGATTTTTCTGAATTTAACACTTCTAACATGTGAAATGAGGATATGTTTTATGTTTTTCTTTTCTTCTTGCCTCCCCTCTCCTGAAGTTGCTGACCTGCACCACAGTACCTCCGGCACCCTGTCCTTAAATATAATGACTTTAAAAAAAATTTCCAAAATATACTTTATTCATAAAAATCTGTAAAAAATACATTACAAAACAGTTCCAAACAGCACCAAGTCAAAAAATACAAATAGTGCAAAGGAGATCAGTTTCCTACAATACAGGAGTGAGTTGCCTCACAAACCTACCATTTCATTTTTCGTGCCACGTACATTTTACAGCAAACAAATATTTTCCAGATACAGTTCGAGGGGTTTTCCATGGATCCAGCCCCTCAGTTCAGCTTGGTGAGGGGACCTTACACAGTGGTCTTTCCCTATTGAGCCTTTGCCGCGGCTGCCCCAAGCTTTAGTGCGTCCCTCAGCACGTAGTCCTGGACCTTGGAATGTGCCAGTCTGCAACATTCGGTGGTGGACAACTCTTTGCGCTGGAAGACCAGCAAGTTTCGGGCAGACCAAAGGGCGTCTTTCACCGAATTGATGGTCCTCCAGCAGCAGTTGATGTTTATCTTGGTGTGCGTCCCTGGGAACAGCCCGTAGAGCACAGACTCCTGTGTTACAGAGCTGCTTGGGATGAACCTCGACAAAAACCACTGCATCTCTTTCCACACCTGCTTTGCAAAGACACATTCCAGAAGAAGGTGGGCAATCGTCTCTTCCCCACCACAGCCACCCTGAGGGCATTGTGCGGAGGGGGTGAGACTTCGGGCGTGCAGGAAGGATCTGACGGGAAGGGCTCTTCTCAGCACCAGCCAAGCTACATCTTGGTGCTTGTTTGAAAGTTCTGGTGGTGAGGCAGTCAGCCAAATGACTTTGGCTATCTGCTCGGGGAACCATTCAACGGGATCCACCATCTCCTTTTCCCGTAGGGCCTTGAGGACTTTCCATGCAGACCACCACTTACACCAGCAAGGTAAAAGTTCTTTCAGAAGGATAGAGGAGGTAAAAGAGGTGTCCTTACCAATACAAAGTACCTTTAAGGAAAGGGTGCCTGAAGTTAGAAACCAATTTGTGGCTAGGCCAGGCTAGGCGGAGCTAAGAGTGTCACTTCATTGTGAGTAGTCCGAGATATCATCACTCGTGTGTAAGGACTGTTTAGTCAACCGACGATCCAGTGAAACAGAGAACCCCACCGCGAACAAGTTTGACCAGTCAGCACTCCAGAAGCTAATGCCTGCGCCCCAGGGAAGGAAAGAGATTGACTCAACCATGCCACTTGTGAGGATGAGGTTGTGTAAGCTCTGAATGTTGTTAGTCACACTTTAGTGGTTTGAGACTGGATATTCAAAGCTGTCAAAACAGGTCAGCTATCTAAAGAATTACTCCCAAAGGAATCTTTCATTTATAACATCCAGTCACTGCTATAGTTAATACTCAGCACCCGTTTGTGAGCTTCCTACATTACAACAATGACTACATTACAAAAGTACTTCACTGGCTATAAAGCACTTTGGAATATTCTGAGGTCGTGAAAAGAGCTAAATAAATGCATGTCCTTCTATTTCTTTCTTCAGTGTTGACACTGAATTTACTGTGTAACTTTTGCTTGTCGTTTTGTTAAGTAACTGTCCACTAATAATCGGCCAATCAATTGCGAGGCATCTCTGATTACGTTTATGTATGGCTATTAAGCGGTCATGTACCTGGCCTTGAGGTTAAGAGGTAATTTGTAACTAATAAACAGTGTTTCGTGTTTAATTGTGGTCTGGCTTCGTTCTCGATGCTTTGGCAAGAATTCAGTCATCCAAAAATTTGAGGGTAACCTAATGGAGGGTTAGTAAATTAAATTCATTTCTATCCAACCTGGTTAGTTTCAGAACGTTGTGATGTAGGCAAAAGACAGAGAGCACCAGGTAGAACCCACAGCTAAGTGAAGAATGGAAGAGGTGTAGAGAAAGTGAGAGAAAACTGTAAGAATTAGGACAGAAGGGAATGGATTAATGCTGAGTGGCCGATGCCTGTGATTATTTGACTGCTCAGATCACTCTCAACCAGGTTTACATTTGACAACTCAGATATCGAGCTCACACCCAGAAACGTCACATTCGGGATCTGTTCGTGGGACTTGTTCAATTGGGCAATGCTGGTGTGACTAGGGATTAACACTGATCAACACTTGCTATTCACTCACCATTTTAACTTGTGGGGTTGACGGAAGTATTTCTTGGCAAATTCGATCATGGTGCACTGGTTACCCTGAAGAATGTATTCAGGCATACTCTCCACAAACTCACTGACTGGTGGAGAGGCCTGCAGAAAAGATTGAAAGTCATGAATACCATGAAGTTTGGATTCATATTAAAATGCTGAGCTGCACAGAGCATTGGTCCTATTGAAAACGAGTCTGAGGAATTAATAAGGGAAATAAGGAGATGACAGGTGAATTGAACTGGTATTTTGCAACAGTCTTCACTATAGAGGATACAAGTAACATCCCAGAAATAGCTGTAAATCAAGAAATGGAAGGAAGGGAGGAACTCAAGAAAATTACAATCACCAGGGAAGTTTAGTTTAGTTTAGAGATACAGCACTGAAACAGGCCCTTCGGCCCACCGAGTCTGTGCCGACCATCAACCACCCATTTATACAAATCCTACACTAATTCCATATCCCTACCACATCCCCACCTGTCCCGATATTTCCCTACCACCTACCTATACTAGGGGCAATTGCTAATGGCCAATTTACCTATCAACCTGCAAGTCTTTGGCATGTGGGAGAAAACCGGAGCACCCGGAGGAAACCCACGCAGACACAGGGAGAACGCAAACTCCTCCCAAGCGGTACCCAGAATTGAACCCGGGTTGCTGGAGCTGTGAGGCTGCGGTGCTAACCACTGCACTACTGTGCCACCCTGAGCAAATTGTTGGAGCTGTGGGGTGACAGGACCCCGGGTTCTGATGGACTTCATCCTAGAGTCCTAAGAGGCTAGTGAGATAGTTGATGCGTTGATTTTAATTTTCCAAAATTCCCTAGATTCAGGGAAGGTTCTATTAGATTGGAAAATAGCGAAAGTAACTCCTTTATTCAAAAAGGGAGGGAGACAGAAAGCAGGAAACTACAGGCCAGTTAGCTTAACATCTGTCATAGGGAAAATTTTAGAATCTATTATTAAAGACAGTATAGCAGGGCACTTAGAAAAATTCAAGGTAATCAGGCAGAGTCAACATGGTTTTGTGAAAGGGAAATTATGTTTAACCAATTTATTGGAGTTCTTTGAAGAAGTAACATGTGCTATGGATAAAGGGGATCCGGTGGATGTACTGTACTTAGATTTTCAGAAGGCATTTGATAAGGCGCCACATCAAAGGTTATCGTGGAAAATAAAAGCGGGGGTAGCATATTGGCATGGATAGCTAACAGGAAACAGAAAATAGGCATAAATGGGTCATTTTCTGGTTGGCAAGATCTAATGAGTGGTGTGCTGCAGGGATCACTGCTGGGGCCTCAACTTTTTACAGTTTATATAAATAACTTAGATGAAGGGACTGAAGGTATGGTTGCTAAATTTGCTGATGTCACAAAGATAGGTAGGAAAGTAAGTTGTCATAAGGTCAGAAGAGGTCATAAGGAGGCTACAAAGGGATATAGATAGGTTAAGTGAGTGGGCAAAGATCTGGCAAATGGAATATAATGTGGCAAAATGTGAAATTGTCCATTTTGGCAGGAAGAATAAAAAAGAAGCCTATTATCTAAATAGTGAGAGTTCGCAGAGCTCTGAGACGCAGAGGGATCTGGCTGTCCGAGTGCAATCGCAAAAGGTTAGTATGCAGGTTCAGCAAGTAATTAGGAAAGCTAATAGAATGTTACCATTTATTGCTAGGGGAATTGAATACATAAGTAGGGAGATTACACTTCAGTTATACAGGGCATTGGTCAGAACACATCTGGAGTACTGTGTATAGTATTGTTCTCCTTATTTAAGGAAGGATGTAAATGCGTTGGAAGCAATTCAGAGAAGGTTTACTAGGCTTGGAATGGGTGGGTTGTCTTATGAGGAAAGGTTGGAGAGGCTAGGATTGTATTCACTGGAGTTTAGAAGAGTAACAGGCGACTTGATTGAAACACATAAGATTCTGAGGGTTCTTGACAGGGTGGATGTGGAAAGAATGTGAACTAGGGGTCAATATTTAAAAAAAAGGGGTCGCCCATTTAGGACAGAGATGAGGAGATATTTTTTCTCTCAGATGGTCGTGAGTCTTTGGAATTCTCTTCCTCAAGAGGCAATGGAAGCAGAATCTTTAAATATTTTTTAAGGTAGAGGCAGATAGATTCTTGTTAAGCAAGGAAGTGAAAGGTTTTTGGGGGCAGGCGGGAATGTAGAGTTGAGGTTACAATAAGATCAGCCATGATCTTATTGAATGGCGGAGCAGGCTTAAGGGGTCGAGTGGCCTACTCCTGCTCCTCGTTCGTATGTTCGTATCCAGCGAGTTGCAGACACCACAGACAGAGCCCCAGTCCATACTGAGCCAGCCTGGGTGCTAGTTGGAACACTGCAAAGCCTCAGTTTCCCTGGGTTAGATCAGCCATGTGTACTGCTGCTAATCCCTCCAGTAACCCATGCTGGAAGTCTGCAAGCCAGCATGTTGGGCGAGTGCAAAGGTTGTACTCAGTGCAGTTGAAGCTGCTTAGGTTCATTGGTGAATTACCGCAGGGCAGTCTGGTATTACAACAACAACAACAACTTGTATTTATACTGCCTTTAACGTGGTAAACCATCCCAAGGCACTTCATACGGGCGTTATCTAATAAAAATTGACACCCAGCTACATTAGGGCAGATGACTAAAAGTTTGGTCAAAGGGTAGCTTTTAAGGAACGTCTTTAGGAGGAGAGAGACATAGAGAGGCGTAGAGGTTTAGGGAGCGAATTCCAGAACTTGGGGCCTTGGCAGCTGAAGACACAGCCCCCAATAATGAAACAATTAAAATCAGAAATGTTGAAGAGGCCAGAATTGAGGGAACACAGATATCTTGCAAGGATTGTAGTGCTGGAGGTGCTTACAGAGACAGGGAAAGGCGAGGACATGGAGGGCTTTGAAAATCAGGATGAGAATTTTAAAATCTAGGCATTGTTTAACCAAGAGCCAATATAGGTCAGGGAGCATAGGTTTCATGGCTGAACAGGACTTGGTGTGAGTTAGGACATGGGCAGCAGAGGTTTGGATGATGTCAAGTTTACAGAGGGTGGAAGATGGGAGGCGACCAGGAGTATGTTGGAATAATCTAGAGGTAACAAAGACCTGGATAAAGGTTTCAACAGCAGATGAGCTGAGGCAGGGGCAGAGTTGGGAGATGTTGTGGAGCTGGAAAAGGTATCTGTGAAACGGGATCCTGGTAAGGAGTCACGTTCTTCAGTGAGAAGGTGAGGAAAGGAAGTTGATGAGGAAAAGATCATTGTTTTTCAATCTCTTTTCCTCAGTTCTCTCTCCAATTCTAAAGTGTTTTAACTTTTGCTTTTTTCCTAGGGCCAAATTCTAATGACCCCTGGCTCAAAGAGGAGATCCCCCCTTCCCATTAAAGCACTTGGTTGCTGGGAGCTCCTATCCCTCCCCATTATATCACTCAGACACTATGAGTTTCCCATCTTTCCCATATCATCACTCAGTCACTGGGAGACGAGTGGAAAATCAGAGTGAGAAAGCTGGGCTTCCTGTGCACAGGACATCTATTCCTGGGAAAAATCCAAGAACAGGAATCCAAACCTCACTTCATCTTACTGCTTCTCCCAGCCACCTGGCTGAGCTCAGGGACAGAATGGACTGTGGGATTAACCCAAGTTTCAGAGTTCATATCCAGCCCCTCATCTGCTTTTCAAATCTAATGAGCAACGTTACTTGCCTTACTTACAAACTGAGACTCATTCTAAATAAAGCTGAGAAACCTTTTACAATTTGTTGATTTCTCCCTTTTTCTGCTTTTGTCTCTTGAACATGGTCCCTCCTCACCAGGGTACATTCCACGGGCAGCATTCCCACTGGAACTGACTTTGTGCCCATCCATTCCCACTGGAACTAACTCCGTGTCCATCCAATCCTGCTGATTCTGACTCTGTGCCCATCCATTCCCAATGGAACTGATGCCGTGCACTCCGTGTCCATCCACTCCCACTGGAACTAATTCTGTACCCACCCATTCCCGCTCTACTGATAGTGACTCCACTCCATTCAAAACGTGAGATGCGTGAGTGAATGTTGGCTGTGGAGATAAGTCAAAGCTAATCGTGCCACCTGATATCAACACATTTCCACCTTTCAGCAGGGATCACTGAACAGTAACCAGGGGCTGGATTTTAAGAGATCGGTGGGAGCTCAAAAATGCGGGCCGCACGCCAAACAGCCACCACAATCTCAAGCGGGGCAGCTCGTTTAAATAAAAGCAAAATACTGCGGATGCTGGAAATCTGAAACAAAAACAAGAAATGCTGGATTCACTCAGCAGGTCTGGCAGCATCTGTGGAAAGAGAAGCAGAGTTAACGTTTCGGGTCAGTGACCCTTCTTCGGAACTCCGAAGCAGTTCCGAAGAAGGGTCACTGACCCGAAACGTTAACTCTGCTTCTCTTTCCACAGATGCTGCCAGACCTGCTGAGTGAATCCAGCATTTCTTGTTTTTGTTTCAGCTCGTTTAAATAGCTGGGATGGCCCGCCCCCACAATCAAGTGGAGGGGGTGGTCTGTTTGTCCCCAGCAATGGCGTCAGCTGCCTGTGCGCAGGCGCCATCTTAAAGGGCAGCCAGCCCTTCCGGCTCATTTAAATTTTTAAACATATACCCCCAAAAATTAAATGAATCAATTTCTTATACCCTTTTCCCATCCCCCAATATAGATTACATTAACTATTTGCCCTTCCTCCAGCAAAACACTGACCTTTTACATCTGACCATCCCCCACAAAACTGCACAATAGAAACATAGAAAATAGGAGCAGGAGTAGGTCATTCGGCCCTTCAAGCCTGCTCCGCCATTCATTATGATCATGGTTGATCATCCACCTCAGTAACTTGTTCCCGCTTTCTCCCCATACCCTTTGATCCCTTTAGACCCAAGAGTTATGTCTAACTCCTTCTTGAAAACATACAATGTTTTGGCCTCAACTGCTTTCTGTGGTAGCGAATTCCACAGGCTCAGTACTCTCCGGGTTTATTTGAAGTTCAACCCTTCCCAACATCCCTTACACCCATTACATGCATTTGACCCTGTCCCCCACCCCCCTGCACTGAAAATCGTACCTCCTCTCCTCTCCCCACCAGTGTTGCGCTGCCTTTCCCCGGATGGGGATTTGAAGGCGCGGGAGTGCCGGCTGCTGCACCGAAGGTCGCAGGCAAGTCTATGTTAATTCATTCATTTGAATATTTTAATTGAGGTCCCATTGCCCAGTGGCCGAGGGGGGCCACCACGGAGCCTCGCCACCACCGGGAAGATCAGGCTGGGCCATCCCGGTGTCGAGGTCCACGGCAGGCCTCGTCTGGACTCACCTTCAGGCCTACCCCGCCATGGAACCCGACACCGGTGGTGGGGGCGGTTGTGGGGGGGGGAGAACAACAAGATCCAGCCCCAGGAGTGGGAACCCTTGCTGATTTGATACGGCCCCAGCCCATGGGACTCAGGTCAGCTGAGACTAAGACCAGGTAACTGAGCGCAGCATGGGAATCAGTACTGGAATCTCTGTTCTGTTCGTGGCTAAGTAACCACTTCTGATGCTGATAATCATTTGCAAACTTATCTGTAATTCCTAAGAATAAATGAATCCTTAGAAAGCAAAGCTTCAGGTCTGAGGTCCAGCAACTAAGTAAGACAGAGCTAGAAGGGGAATGTTTGCGATTAAAGGCCACCCAATTGTTTGCCACTCACTCACCACAACAGATCATGTGATGTCACTGCAAAGTTAAAACAAATTAGCATCTGGCCCTCACCAGGCTCTGAAGATAGACCCTCCCCTTTAATTAAACAATACAGGCACAGACAAGAGCTGCAGCACAGAGCGGTGGAATGGAGTGGATGGCTGGAGGATAAATCTCGCACCTCAGTCTTTCTGTCCAGTTCCTCAGCTGCTGCCGTTGATCCCACAGCGGCTGCCACAGCGGCTGAGGCTGAAGCAGCCACTTTGCCTTTTTTGTCCATTGGTTCCTCTTTCTTGTCAGTGCTTAGGTGAATAAAGTCCGGGGCAGCCACAGGCTGCACATATTCCAGGGGGAACAGCCCAGACCTGCCATGGAAAGCTCCAAACTTCCACCCTGTCCAAACAGGTAAAGGTTCATCATTTTGTAGCTGCTCGTGTAACCTGTGGACATAAGTCTTCATATATCTCAGTTATGTTCATTCAAGGAAAGGAATGTCAGGGTTTCAACTATGGATCCATGGGCTGGAAGAGCAGGATGACCTGTCCAGTTCCACCCATCACCCAACACCTGCAGCACAAACGCACATTCCCAACCTGCTCAAGCTTCTGCAGAATGCAGTTTTCAGATTAGCCGTGAGAAGACGTGGGGAGGAAATGCCTGCGACTCCAATCAGCCCCTCCTCCCAGGTCACAACAGCCAAAATTTACTCTGTATCTAAGCTGCACTGTACCTGCCCTGAGACTGTTTGATGGGATAATGTAGAGGAAGCTTTACTCTGAATTCAACCTGTGCTGTAACTGCCTGGAAGTGATGGGTGGGACAGTGTGGAGGAACTTTTACTCTGTATTAACCCATATTGTACATGCCTTGGGAGTGTTTGTTGGGACACTGCACAGAGAGCTTTACTGTGCCATACTTGCTCTGTGAGTATTTGATGGGTCAATGTAAAGGTAGCTTTACTCTGTACCTAACCTGTGCTGTACCTGCCCTGGGAGTGTTTGATGTTGACACTGAGTTCAATTTCCAATGTAAATCCCTGACATTCATGAGTCTGAAAAAAAAAATATATAAAAATTTTCAATTGAACAAAATAAAATCTTCAGCAAGCAGCTTTAAATAAACAGTCAGTGGCTTTCAGCAAGAAGGGAATCCTCTTGTGCGCTGCCCAGAGTCTGCAGTAAATATTGGTACTGAGCAACCTGAGCCGTAATTCATCATTTGCTCTGACATCCGCTCAACATGGAGCTGGCATTAAAATGCCCTCAGCTGCCTGGTCTGCTGCAATATAATGACAATTAAAAACACATTGGAAACAGACAGCAGTTCATGACGATCTCAGAGCATAGAGTTAGCTTTTCATCTAATACATCACTTCAGCAAAAACTAGCTGCCATTTTTCCTTCCCGATGCTGACTGAGGCTGGCTGCTCCTGGTTTTCGTGGTTTCTGTTTTCGAAATTTGATATATAATGTGGAAACTTTGGATGTAAAATGGGCACAGCCTTAGTGAGCAATAAGCACATCAAACATGCACACACCAGTTCTAAAACATCACAGATAGAAATATCAGCAGACCATGTTTACTCAACTCAGTCCACAGGCAAACAACTGGGGTCCTCTGAAGGCATTGGAGCATTAACTCAGCAAGAGGCAGCATTGATACAGAGAGAGGGGACATTAACCCAGTGAAAGGGAGAATTAACACAGCGAGAGGGAGCATTAATGCAGCAAGAGGGAGCATTAACGCAGCGAAAGGGAAAATTAATACAGCGAGAGGGAGCATTAACGCTGCGAGAGGGAGCATTAACGCTGCGAGAGGGAGCATTAACACAGCGAGAGGGAGCATTAACGCTGCGAGAGGGAAAATTAACACAGCGAAAGGGAAAATTAACACAGCGAGAGGGAGCATTAACACAGCGGAATGGGAAAATTAACACAGCGAGAGGGAGCATTAACACAGCGAAAGGGAAAATTAACACAGCGAGAGGAAGCATTAACACAGCGAAAGGGAAAATTAACACAGCGAGAGGAAGCATTAACACAGCGAAAGGGAAAATTAACACAGCGAGAGGGAGCATTAACACAGCAAAAGGGAAAATTAACACAGCGAGAGGGAGCATTAACGCTGCGAGAGGGAAAATTAACACAGCGAGAGGGAGGATTAATGCAGCGAGAGGGAGCATTAACGCAGCGAAAGGGAAAATTAACACAGCGAGAGGGAGCATTAACGCAGTGAGAGGGAGCATTAATGCAGCGAGAGGGAGAATTAATGAAGAGAGAAGGATCATTAATACAGTGAGAGGGAGAATTAACACAGCGAGAGAGCATTAACGCAGCAAGAGGATCTATAACGCAGTGAGAGGGATCTATAACACAGCTAGAGAGACCATTAACGCAGTGAGAGGGAGAATTAACACAGCGAGGGAGCATTAACCCAGAAGGAGGGAGCATTAATGCAGTGAGAGAGAGCATTAATGCAGGGAGAGGGAGAATTAACACAGCAAGAGGGAGCATTAACCCAGAAGGAGGGAGCATTAATGCAGTGAGAGAGAGCATTAATGCAGGGAGAGGGAGAATTAACACAGCAAGAGGGAGAATTAACACAGCGAGAGGGAGCATTAACACTGAGAGAGGGAGCATTAAATCAGTAAGAGGGAGCATTAACGCAGAGAGGGAGCATTAACGCAGAGAGGGAGCATGAATGCAGCGAGAGGGAGAATTAATGCAGAGAAAATGAGCATTAACACAGCGAGAGGAAGCATTACCACTGCGAGAGAGAGCATTAACACAGCATGAGGAAGCATTAACACAGTGAGAGGGAGCTTTTTTTAAAATTCATTCATGGGATGTGGGCCAGGCCAGCATTTATTTCCCATTCCGAATTACGCTTGAGAAGGTGGTGGTGTGCTGTCTTCTTGAACCGCTGCAGTCCATGTAGGTACACCCCCAATGCTGTTAGGATGGGAGTTCCAAGATTTTTCCCAGTGACAATTAAGGAACGGTGATATAGTTCCAAGTCAGGATGGTGTGTGACTTGGAGGGGAACTTGTAGGTGGTGGTGTTCACATGCATTTACTGCCCTTGTCCTTCTAGTTGGTAGAGGTCGTGGGTTTGGAAGGTGCTGTCTAAGGAGCCTTGGTGCATTGCTGCAGTGCATCTTGTAGATGGTACACACTGCTGCCACTGTGCATCGGTGGTGGAGGGCGTGAATGTTTGTGGATGGGGTGCCAATTAAGCGAGCTGCTTTGTCCTGGATGGTGTTGAGCTTCTTGAGTGTTGTTGGAGCTGCACCCATCCAGGCAAGTGGAGAGTATTCCATCACACTCCTGACTTGTGCCTTGTAGATGGTGGACAGGCTTTGGGGAGTCAGGAGGTGAGTTACTCGCCACAGGATTCCTAGCCTCTGACCTGCTCTTGTAGCCACAGTATTTATATGGCTACTCCAGTTCAGTTTCTGGTCAATGGTAGCCCCTAGGATGTTGATAGTGGGGGATTCAGCAATGGTAATGCCATTGAATGTCAAGGGGAGATGGTTAGATTCTCTCTTGTTGGAGATGGTCATTGCCTGGCACTTGTGTGGCGCGAATGTTACTTGCCAGTTATCAGCCCAAGCCTGGATATTGTCCAGGTCTTGCTGCATTTCTACATGGACTGCTTCAGTATCTGAGGAGTTGCGAATGTTGCCGAACATTGTGCAATCATCAGCGAAAATCCCCACTTCTGACCTTATGATTGAAGGAAGGTCACTGATGAAGCAGCTGAAGATGGTTGGGCCTAGGATACTACCCTGAGGAACTCCTGCAGTGATGTCCTGGAGCTCAGATGATTGACCTCCATCAACCACAACCATCTTCCTTGGCGCTAGGTATGACTCCAACCAGCAGAGAGTTTCCCCCTGATTCCCACTGACTTCAGTTTTGCTAGGGCTCCTTGATGTCACACTCGTCAAATGCTGCCTTGATGTCAAGGGCAGTCACTCTCACCTCACCTCTTGAGTTCAGCTCTTTTGTCCATGTTTGAACCAAGGCTGTAATGAGGTCAGGAGCTGAGTGGCCCTGGAGGAACCCAAATTGAGCGTCACTGAGCAGGTTATTGCTCAGCAAGTGCTGCTTGATGGCACTGTTGATGACACCTTCCATCACTTTACTGATGATTGAGAGTAGACTGTTGGGGCGGGAATTGGCCGGGTTGGACTTGCCCTGCTTTTTGTGTACAGGACATACCTGGGCAATTTTCCACATTGCCGGGTAGATGCCAGTGTTGTAGCTATACTGGAATAGCTTGGCTTGGGATGTGACAAGATCTGGAGCACAGGTCTTCAGTACCATTGCCGGAATATTGTCAGGGCCCATAGCCTTTGCAGTATCCAGTGCCTTCTGTCGTTTCTTGATATCATGCGGAGTGAATTGAATTGGCTGAGGTCTGGAATCTGTGATGCTGGGGACTTGAGGAGGAGGCGGAGATGGATCATCAACTTGGCACTTCTGGCTGAAGATTGTTGCAAATACTTCTGCCTTATCTTTCGCACTGATGTGCTGGGCTCCCCCATCATTGAGGATGGGGATATTTGTGGAGGAGAAGAGAGGGAGCATTAACACAACGAGAGGGAGCATTAACTGGGCAAGAGGCAGCCTTAACCCAGCGAGATGGAGCATTAACACAGTTAGAGAGAGCATTAATGAAGCGAGAGGGAGCATTACGACAGCGTGAGAGCATTAACGCAGTGAGGGAGCATTAACGCAGCGAGAGGGAGCATTTACACAGAGAGAGGCAGCATTAACACAGCGAGAGGGAGCATTAACAAAGCAAGAGGGAGCATTATTGCCAGGAGATGGAGCATTAATACAGTGAGAAGGAATAATAACACAGTAACACATAGTATTAGTATTTCAGTAAACATGGTTGACAGTATTTCCAGTCTTCTCCCCTCCTCTCCTGGGTTCAGATAGGCTGGAAATGTTTTAGTATGTTTCCAACTTGTTAATTTTCCTTCGAGTTTTGAGCTGAGTTCAGTACATTCTCCACACGAGAACCTTTCAGCAGGAGAATATGGAAGCCTGCATGATTGGGCTAAGGACCTGTTCACACTGGATTGGACCATTCACACCAGAATGGGACTGTCTATATGAGACTGGATGGGTCACACCAGACCCGGGACTGTCCACACTGGGCCTGGGAATGTACACTTACCAACTGAACCAATGGGGAGGTGGGGATCCATTCCAAATTCTTTTCATGTTAAAAATCAGCACCCCAAGGGAGGGGAAGCAGGAGGGGTGAATCACACAAACAGTAAGCAAGCAATTGGTTCTGCTTCAAACTCACCAAAATCAGGAATGTATTTCTTTAACTCCTCTAGGTGCATGACCTTCTTTCTGACTATGCAGCCGTAGCAACAGTCTGAGGGCAGTCGCAAGGCATCAGAACAGAAATCAAGCAGTGCAGAAACAGAAAACAAAACAGCAAATCCACATTCGCCCAACACCAGGCTGTGTATCCACACTCACCTGACACCAGGCTGTGAATCCACACTCATTGACACCAGGCTGTGAATCCACACTCACTGAGACCAGGCTGTGAATTCACACTCACTGACAGCAGGCTCTGAATCCACACTCACTGACACCAGGCTGTGAATTCACACTCACTGACAGCAGGCTCTGAATCCACACTCACTGACACCAGGCTCTGAATCCACACTCACTGACACCAGGCTGTGAATCCACACTCACTGACACCAGGCTGTGAATTCACACTCACCCGACACCAGGCTGTGAATCCACACTCACTGACACCAGGCTGTGAATTCACACTCACTGACACCAGGCTCTGAATCCACACTCACTGACACCAGGCTGAATCCACTCTCGCCCAACACCAGGCTGTGAATCCACACTCACTGACACCAGGCTCTGAATCCACACTCACTGACACCAGGCTGAATCCACTCTCGCCCAACACCAGGCTGTGAATCCACACTCACTGACACCAGGCTGTGAATCCACACTCACTGACAGCAGGCTGTGAATTCACACTCGCCCAACACCAGGCTGTGAATCCACACTCACTGACAGCAGGCTGTGAACTCACACTCACTGACAGCAGGCTGAATCCAGACTCACCAACACCAGGCTGTGAATCCACACTCACTGACACCAGGCTGTGAATTCACACTCACTGACAGCAGGCTGTGAATTCACACTCACTGACACCAGGCTGTGAATTCACACTCACT
The DNA here is from genome assembly GCF_036365525.1 of Heterodontus francisci. Lineage (NCBI taxonomy): Eukaryota > Metazoa > Chordata > Chondrichthyes > Heterodontiformes > Heterodontidae > Heterodontus > Heterodontus francisci. The sequence goes on from NC_090394.1 coordinate 44,956,716, forward strand.
GACAGCAGGCTGAATCCACACTCGCCCAACATCAGGCTGTGAATCCACACTCACTGACACCAGGCTGTGAATTCACACTCACTGACACCAGGCTGTGAATCCACACTCACTAACACCTGGTTGTGAAACCACATTTGCTTCAGACAAGGGTGTGGATTCATACTCTCATCCCCCGACACCGCCCCCCTGCACCCCGCTAACATACAGGCTGGTATTGGGCTATAGGTTGATGATCCGAATGAGAATAGATCTCACTTCCTATGGTTTGCCCGACAGTTCTATGGACTATGCAACTGCAAGACACCCAGTCAGGAATCCGACAGACACATGATCCAATCTGATCCCTCTTTTTTCTCCTCCTCTCTGAATGTGCTGACTTTTGTTGCGATAAAATTCCAGACATTCCCAGCCATTCAGGGCTGAACCAAAGAGCATTCTTCGCATGGGAGCTTTGACAGTGAGTATCAGTGCACCATTTCACCAATGGTGGGTATCACTGCTGAACCTGTCAGATATACAGGCATGTGCTTTTTCCAGTGGGGACCTGATCAGGTGCAGGAATCCTGCTCCATAGCCAGGTATACTGAGACACGGAGTACATCAGCACAGTTCTGGGTCTAACTCTGGGGCCTTTCTGCTCAGCATGGCTCAGTACCACGTTAGTTGGCCCATTTAACCATCCAGTTACTTATAACCAATGCTCCCTCTAAGCTCCACAACCATGCAGCAACCGGAAAGCTGCCGTGCAGACTGTGCACACGTCGGCTCACTTAAGTTACCGTGCCAAAAAACTGAAAGGCACTTAAAAGAATCGGCTACAGAAAAAAAAATTAAAGGGTATGTTGCTTACAATTATTCCAGGCACTCAAGTTTAGAGGTAAAATCTGGGAATTAGCTGTTCCCTTCTTTACTTGAGACCTAAGAATGAACAATTAGAGATCCACAGACACTTACCTTCCTCCAGACCTTCCATGGGCTGCAAACGGATGATGTCCCCCTTGTGGAATCGTAGGTAGGAGCTGTTGTTTGTGATGTGACTCTTCACTGCTATTACATAGTTAGAATCCTGGTAACAGGCCATATATAAAGGCAACGTTAACTCTGTGCTATTATTAACCACAGCCACTGACATGAAATAGCACCGATCATGTAACACAACATCCAAGACACTTTGCAAGGCAGACAGCGAGCAAGAGGTGCAGGAGCTAATTGCGGACATGGTCAGCGTTATGAGGAGGTTAGTGAAGGAGGGGACAGTATTAATGAGGTAAAGGAGTAGGAAATGAAGACTTTTGGAGTGATGAAGACTGGAGCGGTAGATAACTTGGGTACCAGAGGTTGTCCAATAAAGCTGAGGATGGGTGGGCAGCATACTGATGGCAGTGTACTGGTGACATTGTAATGCAGGGCACACTTTGTGCCCTGGAGACTGAACCAAGTGTTCCTGTGCCACACTGACACCAAGCTCCCATTCACCCAGCCCAACATTATGCCTTAATTCTAGCATCCCAGGACCAGCGTGAATGCCCATTATCAGTCCAGCCATTGCTGAACTCTGTGTAAGTGAGTTTGCTAAATGAGGGACTGTGTTCTGTCGCAGGTTATTACAAACGGGGTTGAAACTCTGCCTGTATATTGGCGAGTTTCACCACATCAGTCAAGGCTGAATTAAGCCTAGTTTCTAGAGGTGAAAAGGCAAGTGAGGAATCCAGCAGTGCACAGGTCCCCTTCAAACCCTTTTTTATTACTTAAATTGCAACAGCATTTGAGACTGTCGCAGGCACTATGGCCTGGATTTTCCAACTGGTTCTAATTTTAACAGCCAATGAAGCACTTAGAAGTGTAGTCATTATTGTAATATAGGAAACCAATGTATGGGGGTGGCGGTGTTGTAATATATATAATCTCACTAGACAAATAATCCAGAGCCCAGGCTAATGCTCTGGGGACAGGGGTTCAAATCCCACCACGGCAGATGGTGAAATTTGAATTCAATTAGTAAAACAAAATCTGGAATTTAAAAAAAAAAGCTAGTCTAATCGTGACCATGAAACCATTGTCAATTGTTGTAAAAACCCATCACTAATGTTCTTTAGGGAAGGAAATTTGTCATCTTTACCTGGTCTGGCCTAAATGTGACTCCAGACCCACAGCAATGTGGTTGACTCTTAAAAATACCCTCTGAAAAGGCCTAGCAGTTCAAGGGCAATTAGGGCTGGACAATAAATGTTGGCCTAACCAGCGACACCCACATCCCACAAAAAAAATAAGAAAAAATGCACAGCAAGCTCCCACAAACAGCAATGGCTAGATAATCTGTTTTAGTGATGTTGGTTGAGGAACAAATATTGTCCAGGATACTGGGGAAAACTCCCCTGTTCTTTGATTAGTACCATGGGATATTTTACATCCACCTAGAGTGGGACTTGAACCCATACCTACTGACTCAGAGGCGAGAGTTCATGCCTTGAATCATGAACATAAAGTTGTTAAGAAGCATTAACCACCTCCTTCATGCAACGACCATGTGAAAGAACCTAAAAGCAAGTCCTCACGCACCTTCTTCAGTTCAGTGATGAAGTAATCGATCATACTCTTAACTTGTGGAGCCTTGGAGGAAAACAGAATCAGCTTTTCATTGATGAGGTTGAAGTCCAGCATGTTCTTAGAAGGGATGGTGACAAACAAGATGTCTGTGTAGCTGAAAGGTGGCCATTAGGATAATGGTTAGATTGGGTATTGTAAATTTAAAGCACTGTTGGATCCATGCCTCTGACCCTGGATCCTTGAATGCCATACAAAATTCTAGTACAGAGGCAGAGTGCAGAAACTCATAAGCAGATGTGTACTGAATACACTGTACTTTCTCTGGGTTAACTGGGTATCGATACAGAAACTCATCATCTCCAAACCTGACTACCAAGGAATACAATAAGGAAAGAAGCTCCTGCCGGGTTACATCTGTCTTACCGAACTGAAAGCAGTGAAGCAGTTTGTGACGCATGGTTCCTTCCTCACACCTCAATTTCAAGAGGTCAGGTAGGGTCACCTGCTCCAAGTGACTATAAGACACTTCTTAGTGGCTGGTTATAGACTAACAATGGCAGAGTGTCAGACCTGCCAGGGCAGGTCAGTAACCTACAACAACAACTTGATTTATATTTAAAGTAATAAAACATCCCAAGGTGCTTCACAGGAGCAATTTCCAAACAAAATAGGACACCAAGCTACATAAAGAGATATTGGAAGTAAAAACAAGAAATATTGGAAATACTCAGCAGGTCTGGCAGCATTTGTGGAGAGAGAAACAGAGTTACTGCGTGGAATTTTATGAGTACTGCGACATTCCCGACGGTGGGACCGGAAGTTGTCGTAACTTCTACTTCTGCTGCAATTCCCGTTTACCACGTGATTTTGTATGTAAATGGGGTGTGCAGCAATGGGCACGGGAAACACATGGGATAAAGTGGCAGGGGTGGTTTTTCAATGGTGGAACCCACCATCACTGCCCCAAGCACCATGATCACCACAGATATAAAACATTCTGTGCTTGCAGCCTCAAGGTTCAGCAGCCTTCCTTTCATGTAAGTATCTTCAAACTAACTTAAATTGAAGTTTTTACTTAAATCAAAATATTTTTGCCTCCCTTATTTTGTGAAAGTCACCACCACCTTCACATCATTTATTTTACCTGCAGCCAAAGTGAATCTCATGGCAGCCAGCGGGCAGCGTTCCGCTCCATGGTTCAGTGATGCCTCCTTGCAGTTTCTCCTCCAGGCTGTCAGGGAAAGGTGGGAGGTCCTCTTCCCTGCAGATGGAGCGCAAAGACCCTCCTGCCTCACCAAGGCAGCCTGGATGGAGGTAACAGTGGAGGTCTCAAACTGTGGGGTCACTCATAGAACATGGGTGCAGTGCTGCAAGCTCATCAATGACTTGCTCAGATCAGCGAGGGTAAGTGGTCCTGGTGAAGCAGCTCCATTGTTTTCCTCCCTGGCTCTGTATCTTTAAGGCAGAAGGTATGCAAGGAATGTAATGGAAGGCGTGAACAGCCTTGGTGCCATTCACTAAATGATTTTGCGCCAAGATGAAGATTGGCATTGAATATGTGCTTGGATGTGTTGTGTGAAAGCCACTGCAGAATAAGTGATGTTGTTACATTTATACAATGGTTGTGATGCATTATTGGCCATGTCATTAAATCTGCATTGTCTCCTGCAGGATAAACGAAGCCACAACCAGCGTCAGCGTGCCAAAACAGGAGGAGGGGGTCCCTGACATCAGACTGCTGACCACGGCTGAGGAGGAGGCATTGGAGGTCATGCGAGGAGGGAGGTAGGGTGAGTAGAGATGGTGAGGCAGGAGCCACATGGCATAAGGATGAAGTGTCATCTCTGCTTTTGCAGCCAGATGTGGAAACTGAAGGAGTGCGAACTCATGTGAAGCACATGCTTAAAGTGCCTCTGTTTGTGTCTCCACTGTAGGTGCCCGCACTCGAGTCACAGAACGCCACGTGGCCCAATAATCCTCCTCTGGGGAGGAAGAAGCTGCCAGAGGGTGCACTGTCACCTGCCTCTTCTTCCATCTCCACCACCGCAGATACGTCCACATGGTCCGCGGCGGGTTTAAGATTAGAATCTGGGTAATAAGCTGGTGTGCACGACATAGACACGTCCCAGCAGCTGAGGAAGCATGTGCCAGCTGGGTCCACTGACAATCTGAGGACTGCTAGGATCAGCTCAGCCCTACCCTCATGATGATCTTCTGTTTGTTGCTACGAGAAGTCTGCTGGATGTGCAGCAAAGGTGTGTGGAAAATATGTCAGAGATACCTGAGGTCATGCGTGGCTTTGCACGTGCCATGGAGGAGTCCATGCAGGCCATGATATCTGCCATGGCCCAGGCATATGAGTGTATGGCTTCCTCAGTCGAGAGTCTGGCGAGCTTCCTGGCGAGTCTGGTTGAGCACTTGAGCCATATGCGATCGGACCTGCACTCCATCGCTGTTGCCATGGGCTCCATGCAGCAGAGTATAAGCGAGAGGGGACGAGGAACCTGAACTTCCCTCCAGGTGCTTCTTCCCCTCAGGGAGACAGGCAGGTGACATTGTGCACACAGATGGAGGTGGAGCGCCTGCCAGCTGGCCCAGGTCATCCTCTCAGGACACCCCCAGGGTAGGTGGCATATCGTCCTCCCCACTGCCATCGACCCCCTTACAGGGGATACTCAAGCACCAATGCTGCAGACCCCCAGTAGGATGGAGCCATCAAGCCCCGTTTCTCCAGAGGATGCCCGCTACGGTCATTCACAGCAACGGGGTAGTGCACTGAGCAGACTGCCTCAACCTCAGCTGCTAATGTCAGGATAGCACCTGGATGTAGTGGGAAAAAAAGGAAATTGAAACAGTTTTGAGCACAAAGGTGGCACAGGTGATGTACAGATTGTGAGAACAAAAAAGATTTATTAATGCATTTTTATTTCATGCAAAATTTGATTCACTCTCAGTAATGTTTCGCTTGGTTACAGATGGATACAATGATGTTTCCTGGAGGTCAATGGCAGGAGCAATATGCTTGCAAAGCATCGCAGGAATTGTCCAGTGTCCATTTTTCATTGGAATTTGAGCCTTCATTCTTCAATGATGACGGTTTTCCCATTGATGATTGATAACTTTTTCCAATACTGCCATGCCTTACTTTTGTTTTCTACAGTCATAACTTAACGCTGCTTGCAGTGGCATGTTATCGCATTCATTGTAGCCCGTGAATGATTTCAAATGGCAATCACATGAAAGTGCAGCCACGCTTTGTTAAGATTGCAGCGATGAATAGGACCTCATGAAAAAGGGAATTTCTGTGGGGAATTGTTATGTTTCTCCTCCCAACGTTCTTTGATGATCTGGCTTATTGTTGGCTTAAACATGCATAAATTAGGTTCTCCCTGATGTCCCTAGCATGTCTCTCCATGGCCGTCATATCGATGACAGCATTGCTGTCATTGTTGTCCTCCTCCTCAACCTCTTCATAGTCATCCTCATCTGAGCAGGTCTGGTGTTCCTCCTGTTCCTCCACCTGCAGAATGTTACCGTGTCTAATTGCAAGGTTGTACAGGGCACAGCAGACAATGATTATTCATGATACCTTCTATGGCGTGTACTGAAGAACCCCTCTAGACAGGAAAAGGCAATAGAATTGCATTTTCAGTATGCCATCATTGTGTTCAGTGATGTCTCTGGTGGATGCGTGTGCAGCATTGTAACATTGGGGATGACGCACTGGTGTCATCAACCATGTACAAAGGGGATAACCCTTGTCATCCAGGATCCAGTCGTCCACTTCGGCAGGTTCCTCGAAAATTACCGGCAGCTGGGAGTTCCTCAAAATGTATGAATCATGACAGGTCCCTGGAAAACGTGCGCAAACGTGCATGATTCTTCTGTGGTCACAAAGCAGCTGCAGTCTAAGGAGTGGAAGCTTTTGCAATTAACAAAGACAGTAGGCTGGTCCCAGGGAGCTCTAACGGCCACATGAGTACAGTCGATCACCCCTTGCGCTCTAGGGAAGCCAGCGATGGCACTGATGGCTGCAGACCTTGCTGCCGGGTTATCCTTGGCTATGGGTAAGTAGATGAAATCACTGGCATGGCGAAAAACGGCATTGGTCACCTCTTTGATGCACCTGTGGGTCACAGACTGTGAGATGCCACATATGTCGCCCGTGGATCCCTGGAAGGAGCTGCTGGAGAAAGATTGAGTGCAGCAGACACCTTGAGGGCAACTGGCATGGGATTCCCACCAAAGCTTAACAGCTGCAGGTCACAAGATCCGAAAAATTTCTGTGACCATTTCACGTGACATCCTTAGGCGTATCTGGCATTGTCTCTCTGACATTTGTAGGTAATTTGTCTGTCCAGAGGATGCGATGATGTGCCAGTGCCTGTCTCCTTACCTTTTTGTTCTGCCTGTTGCTGCTGGCGGCATCATGAGTTGAAGTAAAAGAGCCTTCCTTAGTCTTTCTCTTTGTACTATGGTACTTCCTATGGTACTAGACAAATTGGGTGTATGTGAGCAATGTCACTGTTGCTTTTCTGAACAATAAATAAGCAGAGCATGGCGATTCAGCCCTCTGTTGACACTGAGCTGAAACATCAAGGCAATGAACAGTTCCCTTATATCTGCCTTCAAATTGCAGCCAGGCAGAAGACACACCCCCTGTGGTTTGCTTCCTCCTACTCTCTTTGCTCTCCTTGAATGTCCACGTCATTTCCATTATCATTGGAGAAAATGGCGCAAGTGGAATTCAGGACAATTTTCCCCACCTTCCAACCTCCTCCTGCAACCTTCCAGCCTGAGCCCATCATGCTTGACCCACCCAATGTTACCATTACCCTTCCCTCCTTAACCATTGAACCACCCCCCCACCCCTTCCACAATACCATGCACAGCGTAATCATCAATTTATTCATCCCATCCCTTCCCCCGATCCTACTCCCATCACTACTGACATGCTGACTCTTACCCTTGAACCTCTTCACATCAACCTGAACATTGTTGCCAAGTCCCGTTCCCCTCCATATGAAGCTGTCGAATACCCACCCATTAGGCTTGACCTCACCCCCTACAGAATCCATTAGCCCCCATTGACTGTGATCGTACTAGCTAGTACTAGATCGTACTCTGCTAGCCAGTACCCTCAATTTACCCCACAGCTCCCCAATGTTGGCAGCACTCATCCCTCCCTTTAGGCCCTTGCCAAAGATCTTCACACAGTACTGATTCAATCCATTTACCACCCCTGCAGCTGACAACATGCATCTTCACCATCAACATCAACCATTCAACAACCTGGATGTTCCACCCACTCCTCCATGCACCCGATTGCCCCACCCTTCCCTCCCCGAGTACCCTGCCCTGATCCTCCATGCACCCGATCAACTCCACCCTTCCCTCCCCGACTACCCTCTCCTGATGCTCCATGTAGCACACCCCCTTGCCTTCGTCGCCATCCCGCGAAGATTCACCCTTGCTGGTGCCAAGCCTGGAGGCAAAGATCCATTGCAATGCTGGCGTTAGTTTAGTGGATGAGTTAAAGAGAGAAGAGAACAGACCTGAGACTCAACTGTACAAATTCAACTGCTGCATGCCACGGTGAAACAATCATGAACTGGTTGGCATGGTAATAGTGTCGCCATTCACTTAATCTGGAAGGTCGGACTGAATTGTAACTATGCATAGAGTGATGAGTATTCACGTTATTTATATGAATGCAAAGCTGCACTCCGCCACCATGCTGGAGGAACCCCAGAATGTCGCAAACGCGCCACCAACTTAATTCCTTTAAAATATCCCGCCTTCAGGAATCCGAGAAAACACCTCCTGCCTAATTATATCACCCCCATGCCACCAAATCCGCCGTGGCGGAGAGCATAAAATTCACCCCAATGTTTCAGTTCGACGACCTTTCACCTGTTCTGCTGATTAATTCCAGCACTTTCTGTTTTTATTTCAGATTTCCAGCATCTGCATTATTTTGCTTTTGAAAAGAGATATTAGAATAGGTGACCAAAAGTTTAGTCAAAGAGGTAGGTTTTAAGGAGAAGAGAGAGGCAGAGAGGCTTAGAGAGGGAATTCCAGAGCTCAGGGCCTTGGCAGCTGAAGGCACAGCTGCCAATGGTGGAGGGATTAAAATGGGGGATTCGCAAGAGGCCAGAATTGGAACAGAGCGGATATCTCGCAAGGTTGGAGGGCTAGAGGAGATTACAGAGGTAGGGAGAAGTGAGATTATGGCGTGATTTGTAAGCAACAATGCAAGTTTTAAATTGAAGACTTTGCTGGTCTGGGAGCTAGTGTAGGTTGAATGGGATTTGGTGCGAGTTAGGATACAAACAGCAGAGTTTTGGATGAGCTCATGTTTATGGAGGCTGGCCAGGAGACGGTTGGAATAGTCAAGTCTGGAGGTAACAAAGGCATGGGAGTGTGATTCAGCAGTAGATGAGCTGAGGCAAGGGCAGAAACGAAGGTGGAAGCAGGCAGATCTGGGTGATGGACAGGTTATGGGGTCAGAAGCTCAGCGCAGGGTCAATTATGACACTGTGGTTGTGAACGGTCTGGATCAGCCTCAGACAGTGGGCAACGAGAGGGATGGAGTTAGTGTTAGAGAACAGAGTTTGCAGTGTTGAGCGAAAACAATGGCTTAGAGAGAACAGCAGAAGCTTTCTTGCTGGTTTGTTGAGTATGGTACTGAACCACACAAATTAGGGAGGCCCCGGCTGTTAGGCTTATGATGAGTCAGCTGATCAGGATAACAAAAAGGGACTTGGGCTACAATCAGCCTCAGTATTCTTGGAGTAGGAAGGGAAGTTGCTGCTAGTTATTGTCCAGTAGACCCTGCAGGTAAGACATGTGGAATACAGGATCAAGATAAGCTGCAATGCCCATCATGGTAGAACAGCTGGTCAAATTATTGTCTAGGCACACAAAAGAACAATGGGCACTTGTTGAGAAACCAAGGACCCCAAGGAAAGATGGATTAGGATGGGGCAAGTCCTCAGGACAGCAGGGTGAAGTGAAACATATCGCAGTCTGCTCTCCGTACCTGTAGCTCCTGAGCACCCTCAGGTTCTCTGCTGCTGGGCTGCTAGCTCTCACTAGTTTCAGTAGGCTGATTCCTTTATGGGAGACTCCCAGAATCTGCACTCCAGTGCCCACACTGCCCTGCAAGAGTTTCACGAATGATTGGAAATTAGCAACAAGTTAAAAAACCACCAGGTAAAGTGAGCAGATACATTTTTAGGCTGTCTTTGTTCTCTCCCATTCCCTAGGGCCAAGCAGCGATCCAGGTGCAGAAAGTTCTGATGCTCACGGCTGCTCCTGTGCTGGCCACATTACTTTAGAGGAGAAATAATCAGAAAATGAAATGTTGGGATGTTGGTGTAAATCAGCTATTTGACTTTGGAGGGTGCAGTTAAGAGCCTCAAGAGACAAGAGAATAAAAACTCCTTTTCCCAGAGTAGCTGATCATGGAAAAGACTTCCAGGAAAAATCTGAATGCATAATTCCTTCAAAAATGAGCTGTATAAATATGGTTGGGAGTTGGGATGGGGGATTAGAGATTGAAATAGTTTCTGGGCAGAGAAAATGCCTGGAAGGCATCAACCAGATTTGGAGATGTAACTGATGCAGATTGCAGAACGTTGCTGAATAACCTTTGGGGACCAGACCAGAATATTTGTGCAGAGTTGGAGTTGAGGTACAGTTCGCCGTTATATAATTTAATGGTGAAAAGGCTCGAGGGGCTGAATGGTTGTCTCCTGTTCCTAAGTATCAATGAGCTGTCCTTTTATCAGAGACATTACTGCATTCTCCAGCCCATTATAGGTCCTCCACAAAACGCTGACGATTTTAAAAGCACTGCTAAGTAATATTTAAAGTCACAACATGCTACGGTTTAAATAAATTTGTGTAAATGCAGGAAAGTTGTCCTCACAGAGGCAGGGAACAGACGGCAGAAATAAACATCCCAAGTCTCTCTGGCCGCCATCACAATCTTCCTCTTGACAGCATCATCCTTCACCAGAGTTGAGGCTTGAATCTTGTTTTCAGCTGAAGAGAAATAAATGCCACTGTGTTATTATACACACTAACAATTATTGTACTTGTAGCAGTCTGAGTCATTCAAAGGGAATGCTTTCAAAAGGGCTAGGGGAGGATCCACTAACAGCAGTTTAACATTTATCTATTTAGCAGCGAATGCTGTTAGCATATTCGGGAAATGACAGGGAGGAGTCATTGAACCAGACAGTCTGAGGAAACTGGATTAACATCAGTAAAAATACAGTCAGTAAAACACATATCAGTTAGCATTTGCCAAACTCACTAACTCTTTCCAACCAGCACCTGACTGTCTACTTCCCTACTGATGTTAATTCAGCTCAGTAACTCCTCCCAGTCATTTCCTCGAGGAAAGCCAGATCATTGTATTTTGCATGCCCATGCTTCAGACTGGTTTTATTGAATGGTCACCTCCTGAAAGTATCATCCCCTGTATTTACAGATGCTGACTGGCCTGCTGGGTGTTTCCTACAAGCTAACCTACATAACTCTGAAAAGCTGATAAATAGTTTCAAAAAAACTGGCACAATCTCAATAAAATCTGACAACCCTAAAAGCAAAATACAACTGATAACCAGCCTGATTAAAGGGCTGGGACCAAAGCCAATGTTTCAAGGTGACTGAATAAATTACATTCTTTTTGTTATTACATTTCAAGGTTTCTATTAGTATTTTATGAAACATAGAAACATAGAAAATAGAAGCAGGAGTAGGTCATTCAGCCCTTCGAGCCTGCTCCGCCATTCATTATGATCATGGCTGATCATCCAACTCAGTAACCTGTACCTGCTTTCCCCCCATATACTTTGATCCCTTTAGACCCAAGAGCTATATCTAACTGCTTCTTGAAAACATACAATGTTTTGGCCTCAACTGCTTTCTGTGTTAGCGAATTCCACAGGCTCACCACTCTCTGGGTGAAGAAATTTCTTCTCATCTCAGTCCTGAAAGGTTTACCCCGAATCCTTAGACTAATACCCCTTGTTCTGGACTCCCCCACCATCAGGAACATCCTTCCTACATCTACCCTGTCAAGTCCTTTTAGAATTTTATAGGTTTCTATGAGATCCCCCCTCACTCTTCTGAACTCCAGCAAATATAATCCGAGGGCGGCACAGTGGCGCAGTGGTTAGCACCACCGCCTCACAGCTCCAGCGACCCGGGTTCAATTCTGGGTACTGCCTGTGTGGAGTTTGCAAGTTCTCCCTGTGTCTGCGTGGGTTTACTCCGGGTGCTCCGGTTTCCTCCCACAAGCCAAAAGACTTGCAGGTTGGTAGGTAAATTGGCCATTATAAATTGCCCCTAGTATAGGTAGGTGGTAGGGAAATATAGGGACAGGTGGGGATGTGGTAGGAATATGGGATTAGTGTAGGATTAGTATAAATGGGTGGTTGATGGTCGGCACAGACTCGGTGAGCCGAAGGGCCTGTTTCAGTGCTGTATCTCTAAACTAAACTAACCGACTCAATCGCTCCTCATACGTCAGTCCCACCATCCCAGGAATCAGTCTGGCTAAACCTTCGCTTCATTCTCTCTATAGCAAGAACATCCTTCCTCAGATAAGGAGACCAAAACTGCACACAATATTCCAGGTGTGGCCTCACCAAGGCCCTGTATAATTGCAGCAAGACATCCCTGCTCCTGTACTCGAATCCTCTCGCTATGAAGGACAACATACCATTTGCCTTTTTTACCGCCTGTTGCACCTACATGCTTACCTTCAGCGACTGGTGTACGAGAACACTCAGGTCTCATTGCATATTACCCTCTCTCAGTTTATAGCCGTTCAGATAATAATCTGCCTTCCTGTTTTTGCTACCAAAGTGGATAACCTCACATTTATCCACATTATACTGCATCTGCCATGCATTTACCCACTCATTCATCTTGTCCAAATCACCCTGTAGCCTCTCTGCATCCTCCTCACAACTCACCCTCCCACCCAGTTTTGTGTCATCTGCAAATTCGGGGATATTACATTTAGTTCCCTCATCTAAATCATTAATATATATTGTGAATAGCTGGGGTCCTAGCACCGATCCCCGCAGTATCCCACTGGTCACTGCCTGCCATTTGGAAAAAGACCTGTTTATTCCTACTCTTTGTTTCCTGTCTGCCAACCAATTTTCTATCCATCACAATACACTACCCCCAATCCCACATGCTTTAATTTTACATGCTAATCTCTTATGTGGGACTTTGATGAAAGCCTTCTGAAAGTCCAAATAAACCACATCCATTGGCTCCCCTCATTAACTCTATGAGTTACATTCTCGAAGAATTCTAGTCGATTTGTCAAGCATGATTTCCCTTTCATAAATCCATGCTGACTCTGTCCGATTCTATCACTATTCTCCACGTGCTCTGCTATAAAATCTTTGATAATGCACTCTAGAATTTTCCCCACAACCGACGTCAGGCTGACTGGTCTATAATTCCCTGTTTTCTCTCTACCTCCCTTTTTAAATAGTGGGGTTACATTAGCTACCCTCCAATCTGTAGGAACTGTTCCAGAGTCTACAGAATCTTGGAAGATGACCACCAATGCATCCACTATTTCTAGGGCCACTTCCTTAAGTACTCTGGGATGTAGATTATCAGGCCCTGGGGATTTATCGGCCTTCAATCCCATCAATTGTCCAAAACCATTTCTCTACTAATACTGATTTCCTTCAGTTCCTCCCTCTCACTAAACCCTGTGTTCCCCAACATTTCTGGTATGATATTTGTGTTTTTCTTTGTGAAGACAGAACCAAAGTATGCATTTAGTTGGTCAGCCATTTCTTTGTTCCCCATAATAAATTCCCCTGTTTCTGATTGTAAGGGACCTACATTTGTCTTCACCAATCTTTTTCTCTTCACATATCTATAGAAACTTTTACAGTCAGTTTTTATGTTCCCCGCAAGCTTACTCTCGTACTCTATTTTCCCCTTCTTAATCAATCCCTTGGTCCTCCTTTGCTGAATTCTAAACTGCTCCCAATCCTCAGGTCTGTTGTTTTTTCTGGTGAAATTATATGCCTCTTCCTTGGATCTAATGCTATCTCTAATTTCCCTTGTAAGCCATGGTTTGGCTATCTTTCCCGTTTTACTTTTGCGCCAGACAGGAATAAACAATTGTTGCAGTTCATCCATGTGCTCTTTGAATGTTTGCCATTGCCTATTCATCGTCATCTCTTTAAGTAATGTTTCCCAAATCCATCATAGCCATTCTATGACCTTTCTACAATTTAGTTTATCTCTGAAAACTGAAATCAAATACATTCTCATCAGACACACAAAAAGTAGTTACAGTGAGAGTGCAATGGGACTGCAGCTAACCCCAATATTCCATCTGTTGCATTGCTTTCAATTCAGAGTTCATGTTGGCATCGCACTCCTACCTAAATCCACCCGACATCTATTTCACTCCCCATCCTTCCATCTTTTTCACTTTCCCTCTCTGCTCTATTGCCATCCAGCCCCTCCACCCTATCCCAGCAGAGTTTGGAATACTGACCTAGTAGAGATTTCATCTTCATCTGTTCCTCTTTATTCAGTCTCACACAAGTTTCAGAGAACGTGTCGTTCACGATCTTTACAGAAATAAAGGAAAATCAAACAAAAAGTTATTAAGAAGCTACACAACACCTCCACAGAAAAGCAACCCCTGAACCCCTCGATTAGATCCTTGCTTCAAAATCTGTTATCAGATATATATCTGTTATTCGATATATATAAACTTGCCCAAAGCCCCTGATTAGAGTGCAGTCTGTAACTCACTCCCAAGTATGTGTTATTCTATATAGATTCCAGCCTGTAACTCACTTCTGGATATCTGTCATTCTATATATTAAACCTCCTAACCCTTCAATTAGATTGGAGTCTGTAACTCACTCCAGGTTATCTGGTATTCCATATATAAACCCCCAAACCCCTCGATTGGTTCCCAGCCTATAACTCTCTCCCAGGTATTTGTTATTCTATATATAAACCGCCTGAACCCCTCGAGTTGTTCCCTGTCTGTTATTCTGGGGTATCTGTCTACTCTTGTAATGTGCGATTTCTGTTGTTACACTCTTAGGTTAATGCTGAGCTTCGACACTGATTCCTCCAAAGATCTGAGTCAGACTTATCTGCGGTCTATACTCTCTTGCATCTCCTACTGGCCAGTTAGAGAATAGCATCAATGGGAATGCACCGATTCTGAGCTGCCTTTAGATGTTGCAGTGATGGGTAGGGGAGGTCAGGGCTAGTGTGGTGGTGGGAAAGTAAAATGACCTCACAGGAAAATCCATTTGTTTCTCCCAGAACAGGAGAACAGGATTAGATTAACCATGGATCCAATCCACTCATGGCACTTGGTCATGCGTTTCCATTTAGGTTTGCAATTTTAAAGTAAAACTTTAGGCCCAAAATTCATAGAAGCAAAAAGTGGCCATAAACATTCTGGGAGCTGGACCTCCAATTCCTGCTTTTCTTCCAAAATTTTAGCAATGCTTTAACTTGTTTTTCAAGCTGCCAATTGAATGCTACTGAATTTAATCAATTGTTTCATAACAAAGCAATTATTTCTTGTTTTAACACTTTACCAACAACCTGACTTATTTTGACGTGGTTTTGCATTGGCCTAGCTGTTACAGTAGGAATTATTTCGTATAGCAGGCAGCTCAATTAAAGCTCACATTTGATCATCTAGTATAACTGTAACTGTTTAAAGAATTGTACTGAAACAGGTGAACTTCTGGAAAATTAATCCCCATGTATTTGGACAGTCAGATAGTAGGTAAAGGCGGCTAAAAATAGTAAAAGCTCACCATTGAGTAAAGTAGCTGCAGAATGCAGGAGGTAGAGTAACTTAAAATTTAATCGAATCTAAATTTTTGATTCACATTACAAAATCACTCCAATCAAGGAAGGCTTCTTGTGCTCATATATTATTTCTTGTTGGGAGCAACACAGAAAAGAGAAACAGCAGCTGATGATAGGTGAATAATCCTCAGCAATCAGGGACTCTGAAACTCTTGCATAAAAATGCAAGGAATTGCAGAAAGTTACCAAAATATGGATCAGCTTGTTTACATAAAATTAGCTAAACTTGAGTTAAGATGTGGAATATATGTTAGATGTTTAAAATTAAAAATTTGCTGCTCTCTAAAACTTTAATTTAAAATGAAACAATCAAAGTGAAATATTTTGGTGGGAGTGTATGTCACAAGACTGAGTATTAAAAACTGGAGAGGTGCAGGGAGGCAGAGAAAATAATAAATACCCCCATAAAATACCACCCCACAAAAGTACTAACTTAAGCCAGGCTCAAACCCGGGAGCATAGATATTGAACCAATCCACACAGAGGCTAAGACCGGAGAGAAATTGCTCCAAATTCAATGTCCCATTTCTGAAGGAAACTGGATATCTACTATGTCAGGCAAACCCCTCCCCACCTACCAAAACTGAGGCACACATTATTTCGCCACATGAACATTAAAACTTAAAATTGCAAGCCCTGACTGGAAGGACATTTTCATTGTACTAGCAGTGTTGGAACAATGGGGACCCAGTCATTGCTTCCCCAATACACAGAAGAAGTGGTCAGATCAGTTTTAGTCACATGACTAACTGGCTGTTGCAGAGAATTTGAACTTCCAACAAAGGATTTAAACTGAGACAAAGCCGTGTGCTCATGGAGTAAAGATCTCTCCTGGAATTGAAGCAAGAATTACAGCCTCTCCTGTCTGCCTGCTTCCATCTCCTTCCCTTGGAACTGAACCTTGTGAAAACATGTGAAACTCAAAGAGAGAAAAGTTTCCTACGTGAACAAGGTTTTTAAGAAGACTATTGGGCCCCAACGAAAAGCAAGACTACTTACAAAAGGACTACAGTGAGCTCAAAGCACCGTAACAAGATATTGCCTCAAATGCCTCTCTACTATATTTTCCTCTTCTCTTTTCTGTTCCTATCTGCATGTGTATATCGCCTGTGCATGCTGGAGTGGGTGTGTCGTATATCCGTAGGCATGAGCCGTATTAGAGTTTAAGTTGAGAGTTTAATAAAATTTCATCTTTCTTCTTTAAACCTCAGAAAGCCTGTGTGAATTGGTTTCTTTGTCTTGTAATTGGAAAGTTGTGAACAAAATTTACAAAATGAGGAGCTCAAAATAAAGTGTATTTAAAATTAAACCCTGTTACAATAAGACCAGGTGACGATAGTAACAGACCCCTAGACACCTTTCACATCTGGTCTAGTTTTCTTACCTGTCTGAAAATAAGATCCAGTATCACAGGGCTGTGGAAACTGTCCTTGGGATAAAATACCTGAAGCAGGGAAAAAATAAAATACAATATAAAATGGCGTGAACAGGAGCCTGTATCGCTGACTTTACTGAATTACTGAGCATAGGAACATGCCAGTGAATGTGGCCTCACACAACACCTCTTACACTTGCACATATTTTCGCTGAGCTGTGACTTGTTAAGAAGCACAGATTGCAGCACTGGTGGCAACAGGGAAGAAAGCAGACTGCTCCCTGCGTTTGGGCCCATTCCCAGTCTCCTGGGGCAAACTCCCTGGGCCTACTTCCTGGTCCTGCAGGGCCCACTCCCCATCCCCCCGGGGCCCACTCCCCATCCCCCCAAGACCCACTCCCCAGCCCCCTACCTCCCACCCCCTCACCCCACTGGTCCCAATCCCAGTCTCACAGGTCCACACCCAGCCCTCAGGGCCCAGCCCCCGGGTCCACTCCCAGCCCACAATACAGATTCTGTCTGAGAGCTGCTTTAGATTGGATACAGCTGCAGTTGAAGTTATGGTCTGTCCATGTCCCACTGCACACCTCTCATCTTCATATGCAATTAGGAATATTCTCAGGGCAGTTTTTGTGGCTGTTGTCAGTTTTTGCTAATTTTCTGGGTTGCTATGACTACCCTTGTCCTGGTACCTCTTTGCGGATGTAGATGTCACAGGGCATTTTGCTGTAAGTGTAGTATCCCTCGCAGGGCTGCCCATGTAGCTGTGTTTGGATCCTCTCGTCTTCTCCTGTCAGTTCCCGAGAAATTGAGGCTGGGAGGCGTAAGTGGAAGAACGAACTTGGTTTAATTTAGTTCCTTCACATCACTCAGACTGTGTCACAGCTCCTCACACACAACTCATTTCCCTGACTACACTTGAAAAAGTAACGTGGCAGACAATTTTTGTGCACAGCAAGGTTCCACAATCAGTTAAGGCTAAAAATTGGATAAGACTCATTCATGGGCATGGGGATTGCAATGCACAATTACCCTGTGCATGGTGAAAGTAATGCAGGCAACAAACAAACTTTGTGGTGCCTGCTCATCTACATGATTGTGGCATGCAGCCCAGCAATAAATGCACTGCTGAGTGACTCTATGGTCAGCAGGGACCCTAGGTTTGTGCAAGGCTAGTACCAATTAAAGCTAGCCTGCAGTTCTTAAGGCCAACCTTGGCCTTGTGTTGGAAATGTCTGTGAAACTGATTCTCAGAAGGAAGAAAGAGGATTGATGGAGCAGCAGGCCAGAGGGAGGATTCCCAGCTTCTCCGAATAAGGAGGGAGAAAGGAGAGAGATCATCTTTCCACAGGGATCAGGAGATTGTCTTGAAAGACGTCACTTAGGGCTGGCTTTTATGGGCCCCCTTAAGTCTGTGGGGTCACGGAGAATCGCAATGGGTGGTAGGGGGGGCGGAGGGCCCATTGCCTCCCCGTTGCCAAGCGATCTTACCAGGGGTGGGATAGGCCAACGACAGCCTTCCCACCCAGAGGCCAAATGAGGCCCTTAAGTGGTTTATTAATGGACAATTAAGGGCCTCTTCCCATTGCAGCTGGTATCATGTGGAGAGGGCATCTTCCCCTCCATGCGGGCTTGGTGGAGGGGTCCCTCCTCCATGGGCAATCTGTGGCTCACGGAGGACTCCCACCAGGAACCATTTCACCCCCTGGGACCCCTCTCCCCTGGACTGCAAGATCACTCCCTCGCTCCCCCTTGCCAGGGGCTTCCGGTCTGGCCCCAGCGACCCTGCCTCATCTACCTGAGGTCCGGGGTTCCACTGCTGGGCCTGGATCTGTGGCCTCTGCAGTGGCCACCACTCCCAGTGGGTGCGCCGATACTGCTGAGCTGCTGGCCCTCTGATTGGACAGCAGCTCATGGAGGCGGGATCCACGTCCCTTTAAAGGGATGGAGATTCCGGTGTCGGAAACTTTGATGTAAAAGGACCGGAGGATTGCTCCGGGGGGTGGGGCGGGGCTGCAGGTAAAGGTTGAGGAGTGGTTTCACCCGCCTTTTTGGCCCGGCTCAGGGAACCCTGCCTCTTACACAAAATCCAGCCCTAAGTAGGGAATGAAGCAATAGACACAGAGGTCAATGAAAGGAGATTGGCCTTGAGGACCTGCCTGCAGCAGCAGAAAAAGTTCAATGACCTCACATGAATAGTCGTCAGTGATTTCATCTTTAAATGACATATCCTGCCCACAGCACTGCCAACCTCACACATTGCTCAATGCATCATATCTCCATCGCTCACCCATCAACAATCTCGAGCAATCTGGACTCATGCCAACATTCATATGCTCGACCTTACCTTCACACACTTATCACTACTGCCAGCCTCACACCCACATGTCAGCTCCCACATACTTCCAACTATTCAGCTATGACAGGCACATCACCCAAACACATTTGTGAGCAGCAAAGAACCGCCGGACAACATGCATGGCTGCCCTAGAGGAGACACTGTTTCATAGGAACATACAAATTAGGAGCAGGAGTAGGCCACTCGGCCCTTCGAGCCTGCTCCGCCATTCAATAAGTTCATGGCTGAACTGATGACTCCACATTTCCACTTACCCCCAATAGCCTTCCACCCCCTTGCTTATCAAGAATCTATCTACCTCTGCCTTAAAAATATTCAAAGACTCTGCTTCCACCGTCTTTTGAGGAAGAGAATTTCAAAGACTCACGACCCTCCGAGCGAAAATATTTCTCCTTATCTCTGTCTTAAATGAGCTACCCCTTATTTTTAAACAGTGACCCCTAGTTCTAGACTTTCCCACATGGGGAAACATCCTTTCCACATCCACCCTGTTTCGCATTATTGGCACAACAGTCACAGAAGCTGTTGCACCTGGTGTCGCTGAAACTTTCCAGGATGATCCAGGATGATGGCATAGTCCTGCCTGCACCTTCTCAAATTTCACTTCATCCTCACCCTGCTAACTAGTACAAAGTACAAGTTGTGGATGTTGTGACCATGCACCTCTTGTCTTCCACCCACATCCCATTCCCTTACTTAAACCATCCTCTTCTGCATTTATGTTTTCAGCTACCGAAAATCTTCCACCTGGCCAGCCAGTACAGCCTCACAATGAAGAACAAGAAGAGCAGACGTCTTGACTTTGTGTGATGGAGTTGCCAGCTCATTTTACATCTCTTCCATTTTTATTTCCATTGACAGACAAGTTCATTTCAATCTGCAAGATGTCACAAGCAAACAGCATTCTGGCTGATCCACGCCTGCATTTACTTCACAACAGATGGACTTTGTGCCCTTAAATGGACACAAAAAACCATAAAGGTTTATAGCACAGCTGGAGGCCATTTGACTCACTGGGCAGAATTTTAACTGATGGATCTGCTTGCAGCAGTTTCCTGACTAATCAAGCCGGTAGGCACAATCACAACCCGTACCTGACTGTTCAAGCCTCACTCTTTAAAGGAACAGAATGGATCCATGCTACAAATGTCAGGACACAGGCAGCAACTGCAATGTTGGAGTCTCAATCTGGGAAGGCTGGCCCCTGATGTCCACCTCCATGGAAAGAGTGGCCACGTGCATGGAGCATCAGATGTGGCAGGCAAGCAAGTACTTGCTGGCCCTGACCAAAAGCCTGCATACTCGGTCTTCCAGTTTAAATAGGATGGAGGAAAGCCTCACCAGGGTCTTTCAGTGCCTCACTGAAGCGCAGCAAAGAGCGCTCCAACTCTTGGCGAGCAGGGAATGCCTGTGGGCCATGTGAGGGAACATGGTGAAAGGGCACATGGAAGTGGGGACTCTGTTCAAGGTGCTCC
This sequence comes from Heterodontus francisci, assembly GCF_036365525.1. Taxonomy (NCBI): domain Eukaryota; kingdom Metazoa; phylum Chordata; class Chondrichthyes; order Heterodontiformes; family Heterodontidae; genus Heterodontus; species Heterodontus francisci. The sequence goes on from NC_090394.1 coordinate 44,977,381, forward strand.
CACTCCTCCCCCCTTGCCACTTCCTCAGCCAGAGCCCCACATGCTGACTCCTGTCCCAATAACCGAGTCTGCCCCTGCACAGGTGCAGGTGGGCAGCCTTTGGCAGGGTGCTTGAAAACCCAGGGAACGTCGGCCACGAGCATCTGAGTAGTTGAGCAGGGAAAGGAGCAGCCTGTCTCCAGCTCTGCTGAAGCCACAGGGAAAAGGAAAAGAAAGACTTTGTAGTTTCACTAGGGTGTTTAAAAGTGTGTTAATTTCTCGAATTCATTGTAAATGTTTATGCACCATAAACTTTAATTCAAGTCTCCTCGGTCCAGTCATCTCCACTGTTGCCTCTCGCCTGCCAAGTTGTCATCAGTCTTGAGGTAAATGGTATGACAGGAGTAGAAGGCGAGCAGCCGGTGTCAGGGAATTGTAAGGATTATTAACTGTGGGAATACGTTGTGTTGGGTTGGGGGGGTGTGGTGGGGGGGGGGGGGTGCAATAGGTTTAGCATTAGTGAGCCACGTGACTCCATAGCCTCAGGTTAGCTGAACTGTGCCAGTATGAGGCTTCCCAGGCATCACTGGCAGCTAGGTGTGCAGCTTCAGGCTCCTCCTCCTCTTCCTCCTTCGAAGATGCAGAGTGGTCATCACCCTCCATCTCCTGCAGCTCCAGTTCTCTCTGCTGCACTATGTTGTACAAGGCGCTGCACACCACTATCATTCGGAACACCCAGATCTGTCCAGGCATCTGAATTGTATCTTCACCAACCCAATGGCTTGCTCAATTATCACTCTTGTGCTCATGTTGCTTCTGTTGCACCTTTCCTGTGTATCAGTGGTAGGGCTCCTCACAGGTTTTTAGATTAGATTAGAGATACAGCACTGAAACAGGCCCTTCGGCCCACCGAGTCTGTGCCGAACATCAACCACCCATTTATACTAATCCTACACTAATCCCATATTCCTACCAAACATCCCCACCTGTCCCTATATTTCCCTACCACCTACCTATACTAGTGACAATTTATAATGGCCAATTTACCTATCAACCTGCAAGTCTTTTGGCTTGTGGGAGGAAACCGGAGCACCCGGAGAAAACCCACGCAGACACAGGGAGAACTTGCAAACTCCACACAGGCAGTACCCGGAATCGAACCCGGGTCCCTGGAGCTGTGAGGCTGCGGTGCTAACCACTGCGCCACTGTGCCGTCCCACTGTGTCATCAGTCGCATCCTCAGAAGAAGAAGCCAGCTGCTGAGTCTGTTTGGAGCTTGGGAGATCTGTGGTAGACTTGACTGATGCTAAACGAAGGCATCATGGCAACTTCCTGGATATCTTGAACAGAGATAAATCATGATATTCCAGTGGTTACACACCTGATGCACATTGATGAGGTGGAATCCCTTTTGATTGATGAATACTGCTGATTGATCTGTGGGCACCTTGATTGCCAAATGGGTGCAATCGATGACTCCTTGAACTTGTGGAATCCAGCCATTGCAGAATTCAAGGGCCCTCTTGTTCCGACTGGCCTCATCAGTTGTAAGTGGACATAAGTGGTGGTCCTGGCAAGCATGGCATTGGTCTCCTGGGACATGCACTTGTGTGTAGCAGATTGTGAAATCCTGCAGATGTCACAAGAAGATCCCTGAAAGGAGCCGGAGGTAAAATCTTCAGGACTGTGGTGACCTTGACCACCACTGACAATGCATTACTACTTGGTCCACTTGGCAGGAGGTCCTCTTCCAAGAGGTGGCAGATGTCAGCGACCAACTGTTGAGGAAGTCTGAGCCTCCTGAGGCACTGTTGCTCAGTCATATCCAGAAAGATGATACTCTATCAGTGTTGGGGTTATTGTTTCCTGCGAGATTGAGCTCTATGTTCATCCCCTCTGCCTTGGGGAGAAGCAGGTGGCTGAGGAGAAGGCAGCTGCTGCTCCTGACAGTGTTGCTGGTGTTGCTCCTTTTATGCCTTATCAGGGGTCGGATTTATATTCTGGTGTCGGGTCCCTGTGTCATGTTTACTTCTGGGTCCTGAGTCCACACCACATCGGCAATGCGCATGCATTGCAATTTTAATTGGGAAAGTAGTTAATTGGCCAGAGTGTGTTCACTGCCCAATTAAACAAGAAAGTCGTGAATTTATTATACTTAACAATCTAAAATGGACCTAAAAAAAATTTATGCGACACGTTCATGCACACATTCACACGAAACGCACACACACCCAACTAGATTACAGAGGGAAAAGTAGACTTTGTGGTTGGATTAGAGTCCAGAATAAATGGAAATTACATACAGTCTGTGAAGTTGGATGATTCGGTGGTCTTCCAGCTGGAGTTGTATCCTTGAAGTCCTTGGCTGGTCAAACTACACTTTGTGGCTGGCCCGCTTGGCTCAAGGCTTTCTTGGAGGCAGAGTTGTAGGTGGCTCTCCTCCCCTAGTCTCTGTCTGTCGCAATCTGTAGGTTTGGAGGGCCCATAGTCACTGACGGAGTTCAAACTTGTGTTGTGTGGAGAGAGAAAGGCCCACAGCCTTACTGCTGCTGCACAATCTGAGTTTCTGCCTGTCTGTCTTTGTTCAAGGCAATATTTTGGCTTTCAGAGATGGACAGATATGCTGGTCTCTGTGTATTCACTGGAACCTTCTAATAATATTCAAGGTTCGGAATTGGCTCCCCAGTCCCCAGGATGCCAAAAATTATACTTGGATGGGTTTGCTCTTTCAAAGTCAAGATGTACAGATTGCCTTGAATGTCATGCTAATGAAGCAATCTTAGGTAATTCAATCACTTAGACGGTGGGTCTTTGAAATGTGAGAAGGTGTTTCGGAAGCAAATTGTGGTGCCCATATTGGCTGCTAGTTTTTTTTAAAAGTTAACTGCAGGATTTTTTCCACTAAACGTTTAATGTAAGTTTCTAACCGACAAATTAATAATCCCTCATTTTGCAGATCATGTTTTCTTGACAGTCCCCTTTCCGGCTGTGATACCGTTTTAACATATTGATATGGCACAGCCTTTTCTTTTTCTTACAACCTGGGGTGTCACTTATATAATTCACCTGGCTAATTCTCTTTACTACTCTGGACCCTGGATACTGAACCGGGTTTTCAGTGGTTCTCCCTGTATTGATAATAGCACTAACACATGGTCTCCGGGCTGAAATGTTCTGGCCTTGGCATGTTTATCTGCCTGCCTTTTCACTGTTATCTTGGAGGGTTAAGTATTCCTGAGCCACTGCACAGTCTCTCATGAGCCGTTCTCGGAACATGGAGATGTAGTCTAACAAGGAAGATTCGTACCTGAGTCCCAAAACCTGCACTGGTCTGGTGTACCTCTCCTTGATTAGTTTTATAAACTAATTCAAAGGAACTAAAGCCAGTGGACTCATTGGGTGAGTCCCTGGTAGCAAACAGAAGAAATCACAGCCCTTTGTCCCAGTCATGGGGGTACTCATGGCAGTATGTCCTGATCATTGTCTTTAGAGTCTGGTGGTACTGTTCCAAAGCCCCTTGTGACTGTGGGTGGTAGGCTGTGGATTTTAGCTGGGTGATGCCCACATTACCTATGACATTTTGAAAAATACTGGACATAAAATTTGTGCCCTGATCCAACTGATCTCAGCAGGTAGCCCATATCGGGTGAAGAATTGGGTTAGCCCTTCCACCACTACCTTGGCAAAGATAGCGTCATAGAGTCATAGAGTTATACAGCACAGAAACAGGCCCTTCGGCCCATCGTGTCCGTGCTGATCATCAAGCACTTATCTATTCGAATCCCATTTTTCGCACTTGGCCCGTAGCCTTGTATGCTATGGCATTTCAAGTGCTCATCTAAATACTTCTTAAATGTTGTGAGGGTTCCTGCCTCAAAAGGATCATTATAAGACATAGTCATAGAATTATACAGCACAGAAACAGGCCCTTCGGCCCATCGTGTCTGTGCCAGCCATCAAGCACCTAACTACTCTAATCCCATTTTCCAGCACTTGGCCCGTAGCCTTGTATGCTGTGACATTTCAAGTGCTCATCTAAATACTTCTTAAATGTTGTGAGGGTTCCTGCCTCTACCACCTCTTCAGGCAGTGTGTTCCAGATTCCAACCACTCTCAGGGTGGAAAAAAGTTTTCCTTGAATCCCCTCTAAATCTCCTGCCCCTTACCTTAAATCTATGTCCCCTGGTTATTGACCCCTCCGCTAAGGGAAAAAGTTTATTCCTATCTAACCTATCAATGCCCCTCATAATTTTGTATACCTCAATCATGTACCCCCTCAGCATAGATAGTTCTTAGAGGGATAGCTTCTGGAAATCGGGTAGCCATAATGGTGAGAAGATACTGGTAGCCCCCTTTTGTTTGCGGCAGGGACCCACACAATCCATCAGCACTCTGCTGAATGGTTCCCCAAAGTCGGTATGGGAATTAGGGATGCAGGCTTTATTGCAGATTGAGGTTTCCCCACAACCTGGCACTTGTGGCAAGTCTTAGAGAACTCCACCACATCCCTGTGGAGATATGGCCAGTGAAAATGCTGTCTGATGCGGGCTTGGCTTTTCCTGATACCGACATGTCCAGCCATTGGAATCTCGTGGGCTATTCTCACTATTTCCCTACAGTACCTCGGCGGCACCACTACCTGGTGAACCACAGTCCATACTTCATCTGCAGGTCTGTGAGGAGGTCTCCACTTCCTCATCAGCACCTCATCCTTTAAATAGTAGCACTCTGAAACTCCCTCTGCTCCAGCTTCAGTGGGCAGTCTGTGCTAACTTTTTTAACCCTGGGTCGGCTTGCTGAGCCTCGACCAAGGAAGACCCATTTAGACCATCCTTTGGGTCCTCTAACTTCCCAAAGATGATTTCAGATAACCCGATAATAGGATCATCTGTCGGCAGTGCCAGTTCAGCATCCTCTGAAGGAGTGTGTTTGGCCATGGACGGGATCACCACACAGTCAGGAAAAATGCCAGGGACCCTTTCCTGTAACTGCTCTGTCTCTTTGACCTCTTTCGGTCTCTCTAAAACCACTGAGGAAGCTGTCACCTTCACCCCCACCAGATCATTACCCAGGAGCAGGTCGACCCCATCCACAGGTAAACTAGGGACAAAACTCCAACGTTCCCGGTCCTGAAACAAGGTCGCACTCCAGGTGCACCCTGTATAAAGGCATGGGCATATACCTTACTCCGATACTGTTTATTAGCACTCTAGCATTCAATGCACTCTCTGGGGGAAGGGTCATGCTTTTTCCCAGCAGAAGGGATTGGGTGGCCCCTGTATCCCTAAGTATGACTATGGGCTTACTTGCCTCACTCGAGGGGTATGGGGTTACTTTTTCTTCGGACACAAAATCCTGGTAACTCTCAGGGATTTTGTTAAGTTTTCCCGCATTCTCAGTGGTAGGTTTACTGGGTTTTATCGCCGCAGTTAAGGCCACAGCCTTGTCCGCTGTGCTTTCCATCAGGGCCCCTTTTCCTGCACTGGCCTGGTGTACCCTGACTAAACCTATGGGTTTTCCCCGTAACTTCTAGCAGTCAGCTTGAACCTACCTTGTTACAATGGAAACATACAGTCTTCGGGGCATCACTCCTGTTCTCAGCACTATCCTTTTTGGCCTGAGGAAGGCTTCCTATGTTTCCAACACTCCCTTCTCACTCATGGCTGTTCCTCCTCCTATAACCCTCCCACATTCTATCCTTTCCAGGTTTTTGGAGGTGACTAGGGAAGGGTTTCCCTTGGGGCAAGGGATTGTGAATAAGTGCATAATCATCAGCCAGGATTGCTGCCTGTCTGGCTCTTGGAACCTTTTGTTCCTCCACGTGGTTTCTTATGGAAAGGGGAAGTGAGTTTTTGAACTTCTCGAGGAGGATCACTCTCTGAGGCTTTCATAGGTGGACTCTATCTTGAGTGCCCGTATTCACTGGTCAAAAGCAAGCTGCTTAACTCTTTCAAACTCGAGGTAAGTTTGTTCCGGCTGCTTTCAGAGTGTTCAGAATTTTTGGCAGTATGTGCCCAGGATAGCATTTTTAGTCATCTCAAAATCTGATGAACTCTCATCAGGCAACAGTGAATAAACCTCATGGGCTTTTCCTGTTAGTTTTCTTTGCGATAACAGTGTCCAGCTCTCTTCAGCTGGCCACTTCAACAGTTTTGCAAGCTTTTCAAAAGAGATGAAAAATGCTTCCACATCCCCCTCATTGAACTTTGGTATCAACTGGGAAAACTTTAAGAGTTCAGCACTCGGTCCCGAGCTAGGGGTAACTCCTTCACTAGCGGTGCCTTCACTAGATAAATTGGGCGTTCACCTATTCAGTTCAAGTTGCCTTAACTCCCTTCGGATAGCTCTTTCTTTTTCCCTTTCCTGGAACTCTCTCTCCTCTTTCTCTCTCTGGAAAGCCCTTTATTTCTCCCTTTCCTGAAATTCTAATTCTAGTCTCCTCTGTTCTGCACCTTAGCTAATGTTACTTTATCTATTTCAGATTCTATGCCTATCTCCAGTTCTTCAATGTCAATTTTAAAATGGTTGGCCACAAGTTTTCGGATTTCAGGCTTCCTAACTTTTGGGTGGATAGTAATCTCTAACAGCCCAAGTACATTCCTCAACTCTTCAACAGATAGGGCTTTTAACCTGGCCTAAGTTACTTCACTCTGTTCTAAGAAGGTGCTGGCCTCGCATGTGGACATTAACTGTAGCACTGAAAACCACAAGAAAACCTGTATTGAAGTTTTTAAATTATTGCTAGGGAACAATTTGGTTTCCTGCCTCCAATTTCCCATTTGTGTTTGTATTTGCTCCCAGACGTGAGCCCCCAAATGGCCAAATGAGGAGGGGGTCAAAGGGCTTCCCGCTTTTCCCTCTCTTTGTTTGACTACAATAGGTTTAATTCTTTCTTAAATGTATGTCCTGGCCAATTCAGTAGGTGTTTGATTACTTATTTGCAATGATCACAACAAAAAACAATTGGACAGGTTTTCTTGAGTTAACAAAGAAAGAGGTTAAGTTTATTGTAGCTAAACCAAACTAACAAAAATAATAAACAACACGGCAACTTTTATGCACACACACACAAATAGGTTACAGAGTGGGGAAAGGTAATTCGGTTGAGTTAGAGTCCATAGAAAATAAAGGTATACAGTCTGTGGATTTGATGATTTGGCTGACTTCTATCTGAATTCGATGGTCCTGAGGCTTTTAGTTTGAAGAGGTAGACGACTGGTTCGGTGGGTCTCTTGAAGACAGTGATGCGGATTATTTCCTCCAACGGGATTTCTGATTGTAGCTGGAGTATGCAAAGGTGGTCAGTCAACAGGCAGGATTTGAAAGCTTTCAAGCTGGAATGGAGAGAGAGAGAAGAGAGAGAGAGACAGAGAGACACCCACTCAGGTCTGTACGTGTCAGAGTCCAGTTGTTTCTCCTCTGCTGCAGAGAAAACACCAGCTTAAAAACACAGATGGGAGGGGCTTGTCACATGACAGTCACTCAGTCATTCAAGCATAGCATTTAGCAGTATTTCTCTCTTGCCAGAAAGAAAAAAGAAAAAGCAGTTCCCTGAAACCTTCTGGGTCTTGGTTCTTGCTGGCATATGAGCAGACATTTTGTCTCCCTCCTCACAGTCCTTTGCAATGTAGGATACAGGGATGCAAGTTAGGCAACCATCCCAAACTGCCAGCAAAATCATCCTTGTAGCTTTTCTTTTTGAAATGTCTTTTAAAAAAATATATAAATTCAGGTCTCCAGTCAGTGGATTAAAGAAAATTACCATTCAACAAAGTACATTGGCGTAACAGTATTCCTAACATCAACGTCCTCAATTTTTAACTTTTAAAGATTATATTTATATTAAGTTTCTTCCTGGGACTAGAGGAGGTGGCTAAGGAAAGAAAGCTAAATCATGAGTTACACTGTAGTGCCTCGTGTATGCTGAGATTGAACCACTGGGAACTGATTTTTTTAAAATTTCTAAATATGTATTTTATCTCAGTATAGATTCTAGGATTGACAGCTTCCAGACTGTAGCTAGTTGGGGATCTAGACAAGGCCTGCTTTGGTTGGGAGTGTTGGTTGTCCATTTCAAGGATCACTTGAGAATCAAGTCGGTGCTGTGGATTCGGTGACTGGAGCAAAGAGCTCGGTCCCCTTTAGGCTCTGTGTGTGTGTCTTTGCTTTGTGTCTCTCTCCTTATTCAATTTCTCAGTTTCTCCCCTCTTCCTCTTCACTCTGTCTCTGATTTGCTTTGATCCTCTTGCTTTCTATCTATTCTGAGTGGAAGGGTGTGGGAGGGAGTGGGGATCTTGGTGAGGAGCTCAACTCCAGGGTTATAAGTTGGTTATTGGGTAACAGGTCAGGGGAAGAATATGACCAGGGCTGCAGGTCAGCCTTAGGGTGCCGGTAGAAATTGACACATGGTCAAAAAATCAAAGTTATGTATGTGCTGTAAATTAGAACTGTGAGGAACATTGGAACAGGAAGAGGCCATTCAGTCCCTTTAGCCTCTTCCAACATTCAATCAGATCATGGCTGATCTGTATCTCAACTCCACCTTGGTTCCCTAACTCTTAATACGCTTACACAACAAAATCTACCAATCTCAGTTTTGAAATCTTCAATTGATTTCCCCCCCCCCACCCCGCCCCCCAGCTTCAACAGCTTTTTGGGGGACAGAGTTCAGATTTCCACGACCCTTTGTGTGAAGAAATAGTTCCTGGCATCACCCTGAATGGCCTAGCTCTAATTTTAAAGTTATGCCCCCTTTTACTGGATTTCCCACCAAGGGAAACAGTTTCTCTCTGTCTACCCTATCAACTCCTTTATTCATCGTAAATACCTCAATTAGATCACACCTTAATCTTCTATACCCGAGGGAATGCAAGCTTGGTTTATGTAATAAAAACGGAAAGTGCTGGGAATACTGAGGAGGTCAGAAAGCTTCTGCGGAGAGAGAAGCAGAGTTAACGTTTCAGTTCTGATGAAAGGTCACAGAACTGAAATGTTAACTCTGCTATTTTCTCCATAGATGCTGCCTGACCTGCTGAGTATTTCCAGCACTTTCTGTTTTTATGTCAGATTTACAGCATCTGCAGTATTTTGCTTTTATCCTAGTTTATGTAACCTGTCTTTGTAATTTAACCCATTGGAAGGTAAGGTATAAGCAGTAATTATACATATTAGCAATAATTTAAATGTGATAGCCAGGCATGATGAGACACATCTTAGCTATTAACAAGTGCATCCTCTGCGTAACACTTTTTGTTTCATAATAGGGAAGGTGGTACAACAATTTTATATAGTGCCTTTAACACAAAAAAAATCCCATTACAAGTAATTCCAGGTACAGTCCTGGTTCCAACACATATCGTGCAATCAGCTCGCTGCCACTCTGATTGGGAACTGAATGGTGCAGGAATCGATTCAGCATTGGGTTCCACCATTGGCGTGTCCTGCATTGTGAGGTTTCATGTCACGCAACACGCTCTATTTGTATAATCAGGGGCTGTGTCATTATAAACCACGGGGGATCGAGAGGCGTGATTACTTTATCTAAATTGAAGGAGCTAAAGCTTGTCACTGACCTCCCGAGAACATCAGGTGCCTGGCAGAGACAGCTGGCACTGGTTGGGTGCTGCTCTTCAGTGTCACGCCACTGACAGGCTTCACCATGGCAACGGTTTCTTTGGAACTCTTTTCCTTTGACGGTGCAGTTGCTGGTTTCTGTTTCAGTAAAATAGGAACAATAAGAAAGAAACTTTTCAAATTCTATTTTCCTCGATACCCCCCTTCCCCATCACAGCAATTACTCAAAGAACACAACCTCATTCAGGACAACCCATCATCTAGTCTGTGCTTTCCCTATCAACCTGCGATCACATTACAATGTGATGTATCTGCCCTGTTAGTGGGGGTATGGGGAAGCAGCACAGGTTCAGCCACTTGTTATACTGGAAGCCTAGCCCCAGCAATTGTCCCTATCAATCCCCCACTGAAGCTGTAGATTTTCTTGCAGGATTAAGATGAAACCTGAGGCTTGGGACACCCAGGTGGCCTAATGTGCCTGCCTCTTGGTATAACAGCCACCTGGTGGATCCCAGTCTGGGACTGAGGATGCTCCTGGTTGCACTCCACTGGTGTTAGGAGCCATGCTCGAGATGGATGAAGGGTCTTCCCCAAACAGATGCCCATAAATCCTGCAGCCTAACCCCAGGCTTCCCACCACGCCAGATAGATATGGGATGCAAATGCTCCAGAAAGGTTTGCAGATTTTTTAAGCCCTGTCTATTCATATAAAAGTCTTGTACCTTGCGCCTTCATGGTGTCTAAACTGTTACTCATGATTGGCTTAAACAAATTCAAAAACCAGTTACAGATAGGAAACAAAAAGCAGTTTTAGAAAGACAGCAATTTCCTGCTGATTTCTTCTAGTCTTTGCATTTATAAGCAGTTGCCAATCTATAAAGGAAGCTCCTCAGAATAGTAATAGCCATTAACCGCCAAACCTATTCACAGGTATTTGATCTTGTGGTCTTTGAGCAAAATGCTCTTTTGCAGCAGAATAATATTTTGTACATTACTGATTAAGGTGGCCCTTTTTAAACGTGTCCTTAAACATGCACGAACAGCAGCATGAAATCAGCTAACCTCAGCTGGCTCAGGTACATGACTAGCCAGCTGTCAGCTGCCAACACCCCTGCCTCTTGCTCCTGACTCATGTACTTTGCCCAATCCCTCACTGGATGCCCTAGAAATCCTGTGGGAATAAAAAGTGGGCAGAGAACAGCTATTCACAAGTTTCCATGCCCATTTTCTTTCTGGTTTGCAATTGGAACATAGCATTCCCCAGGAGATCTACCCCTAATGTCAGCATTAAACTTCATAAAGTTCCCAGCTATGTAATAAAGGTCCGGAATGCAACTATTCCTTAATGATGCTGCATTACCTGGGATACATGTGGCATTTTCTGTCCTTTCAAGATAGACATAGCCTCTTCATGAGGGTCCATTTTCTTGGTGAATACCTTGCCACTTTCTTTTCTGACAACAAGGAAACACAAGTATTCAATCTTATCCATACATTGAGTTTATTACAATTTTCAGCCATGCTTCACTTATTGTGTTCTACTGGGAATCTGTAGATCTGTTTTGGAATTTTGTCAGCTGTAGGTGAATGGATCAAATCCCTATCCCATTGCTCCCACTGGATAGAATCCCAGTGAACCAAACTCCTGACTCATTGCTCCCATTATACAGAATCCCAATGGATAAAACCCCTGTCCCACAACTCACATTATACAGAATCCCAATGGATAAAACCCCTGTCCCACAACTCACATTGTACAGAATCCCAATGGATAAAACCCCTGTCCCACAACTCACATTGTACAGAATCCCAATGGATAAAACCCCTGTCCCACAACTCACATTATACAGAATCCCAATGGATAAAACCCCTGTCCCACAACTCACATTATACAGAATCCCAATGGATAAAACCCCTGTCCCACAACTCACATTATACAGAATCCCAATGGATAAAACCCCTGTCCCACAACTCACATTATACAGAATCCCAATGGATAAAACCCCTGTCCCACAACTCACATTGTACAGAATCCCAATGGACCAAATCTCTTCACAGTCCCTGTCATACTCTAAAATCTCTGTCTATTGAACCATCTCCCATCCTCTCCATGCTCTCTGCTAGCACTCTTCCCTAATGGTACGGTTAATAGTGGTAATACCACCCTGGTAATCATGGGTGCAAACACAGATACTACTACTGTGCCACCTTGAGGCACGCAATTGGCAAGGTGCACTCAGTTTTACCTGACTGGCCCAGTTTTCTTCCGAGTTGCTGGCTGTTCGTATTGCTTGATGATATCCTTGATGTTGTGTGTTGGCTCTGGAAAGTGCTCTGAATTGAGTGTGGTGTGACGGACAGGGTCTTGTGTTGCAACTTTGAGTTTTGGGGTTTGAGCAGCACCTGTATTTCAGGGAAGAAATTAATACAACAATTGTGCGTGGTACTATTTGTAACACATTTCCAATGATGCAACACATTAGTGTCAAGGCACTAAACTGTGTTGTGGTATCACAATCTCAGGTTCATGAGTCATTACCTGGTGAATTTCCAATCTCAGATGGCACTGGATGGAAGTGGTTCCATGGTTCTTTGCCCCTCTGGGTTTGAGGCCTGAGAGACAGAGGCCTTTTGAATCCACCCAAGTCCCTGATGTAGTTAAGAAGAGGTGTGCCCTCCCTGCTGAAACCATCCAGTGAGTTTACGCATCTGCCAACGCAGAGGATGAAACTTGCAAGGTGCTGAAAGGCCTTGGCTTCTTTACCACGGACTTTTACAAGTAATTGGTGGCTGTAAGGAAACTCTCCTTCGATGAAAAGTGTCCAGTCTTTCTAAACTCTTTGCATCTTCTGCTAGAACCAGTACACGGCCCCGCCCTGCGATTACACAGCTCACAGTCCCACCCCGCCATTACACAGTGCACAGTCCCACCCCGCCATTACACAGCGCACAGTCCCACCCTGCCATTACACAGCTCACAGTACCACCCCTCTATTACACAGCTCACAGTCCCACCCTGCCATTACACAGCTCACAGTGCCACCCCCCCATTACACAGCTCACAGTCCCACCCTGCCATTACACAGCTCATAGTACCACCCCACTATTACATAGCTCACAGTCCCACCCTGCCATTACACAGCTCACAGTCCCACCCTGCCATTACACAGCTCACAGTCCCACCCCGCCATTTCACAGCTCACAGTCCCACCCTGCCATTACACAGCACACAGTACCACCCCACTATTACACAGCTCACAGTCCCACCCTGCCATTACACAGCTCACAGTCCCACCCTGCCATTACACAGTGCACAGTCCCACCCCGCCATTACACAGCTCACAGTCCCACCCTGCCATTACACAGCACACAGTACCACCCCACTATTACACAGCTCACAGTCCCACCCTGCCATTACACAGTGCACAGTCCCACCCCGCCATTACACAGCGCACAGTACCACCCCATATTACACAGCTCACAGTCCCACCCCGCCATTACACAGCTCACAGTCCCACCCCGCCATTACACATTGCACAGTCCCACCCTGCCATTACACAGCTCACAGTCCCACCCTGCCATTACACAGCTCACAGTCCCACCCCGCCATTACACAGCTCACAGTCCCACCCTGCCATTACACATCGCACAGTACCACCCCACTATTACACAGCTCACAGTCCCACCCTGCCATTACACAGCTCACAGTCCCACCCCACCATTACACAGCTCACAGTCCCATCCCACCATTACACAACTCACAGTGCCACCCCACCATTACACAGCTCACAGTGCCACCCTATTACACAGCTCGCAGTCCCACCCTGCCATTACACAGCTCACAGTCCCACCCCACCATTACACAGCTCACAGTGCCACCCTATTACACAGCTCACAGTCCCACCCTGACATTACACAGCTCACAGTCCCACCCCACCATTACACAGCTCACAGTGCCACCCTATTACACAGCTCACAGTCCCACCCTGACATTACACAGCTCACAGTACCACCCCACCATTACACAGATCACAGTCCCACCCTGCCATTACACAGCTCACAGTGCCACCCCATTACACAGCTCACAGTACCACCACACCATTACACAGCTCACAGTCCCACCCCGCTATTAAACAGCGCACAGTACCACCCCACCATTACACAGTTCAAGGTCCCACCCCGCTATTAAACAGCGCACAGTACCACCCTGCCATTACACAGCTCACAGTCCCACCCTGCCATTACACAGCTCACAGTCCCACCCTGCCATTACACAGCTCACAGTCCCACCCTGCCATTACACAGCTCACAGTCCCACTCCGCTATTAAACAGCGCACAGTACCACCCCACCATTACACAGCTCACAGTCCCACCCTGCCATTACACAGCTCACAGTCTCACCCCGCTATTAAACAGTGCACAGTACCACCCCACCATTACACAGCTCACAGTACCACCCCACCATTACACAGCTCACAGTCCCACCCTGCCATTACACAGCTCACAGTCCCACCCCGCTATTAAACAGCGCACAGTACCACCCTGCCATTACACAGCTCACAGTCCCACCCTGCCATTACACAGCTCACAGTGCTACCCCGCCATTACACAGTTCAAGGTCCCACCCCGCTATTAAACAGCGCACAGTACCACCCAACCATTACACAGCTCACAGTCCCACCCTGCCATTACACAGCTCACAGTCCCACCCTGCCATTACACAGCTCACAGTCCCACCCTGCCATTACACAGCTCACAGTCCCACCCTGCCATTACACAGCTCACAGTCCCACCCCGCCATTACACAGCTCACAGTCCCACCCTGCCATTACTCAGCTCTCTCTCTCTCCCAGGTAGAGCTCTCTCTCTCTCTCCCAGGTCCAGTTCTCTCTCTCTCCCAATTACAGCTCTCTCTCTCCCCCAGGTACAGCTCTGTCTCTCTCCCAGGTACAGCTCTCTCTCTCTCTCTCCCCCAGGTAAAGCTCTCTGTCTCTCTCTCTCTCCGTCCCAGTTACAGCTCTCTCTCTCTCTCTCCCAGGTAAAGCTCTCTCTCTCTCTCTCCCCCAGGTAAAGCTCTCTCTCTCTCTCTCTCTCTCCGTCCCAGGTACAGCTCTCTCTCTCTCTCTCTCCCAGGTACAGCTCTCTCTCTCTCTCTCCCCCAGGTAAAGCTCTCTGTCTCTCTCTCTCTCCGTCCCAGGTACAGCTCTCTCTCTCTCTCTCCCACAGGTACAGCTCTCTCTCTCACCCAGGTACAGCTCTCTCTCTCTCTCTCCCAGGTACAGCTCTCTCTCTCTCTCTCTCTCCCAGGTACAGCTCTCTCTCTCCCAGGTACAGCCCTCATTCTCTCTCCCAGGTACAGCCCTCACTCTCTCCCCCAGGTACAGCCCTCTCTCTCTTCCCCAGGTACAGCCCTCTCTCTCTCTCCCAGGTACAGCCCTCTCTCTCTCTCCCAGGTACAGCCCTCACTCTCTCCCCCAGGTACAGCCCTCTCTCTCTCCCCCAGGTACAGCCCTCTCTCTCTCTCCCAGGTACAGCCCTCTCTCTCTCTCCCAGGTACAGCCCTCACTCTCTCCCCCAGGTACAGCCCTCTCTCTCTCTCCCAGGGACAGCCCTCTCTCTCTCCCAGGTACAGCCCTCTCTCTCTCTCCCAGGGACAGCCCTCTCTCTCTCCCCCAGGTACAGCCCTCTCTCTCTCTCCCAGGTACAGCCCTCTCTCTCTCTCCCAGGTACAGCCCTCACTCTCTCCCCCAGGGACAGCCCTCTCTCTCTCTCCCAGGTACAGCCCTCACTCTCTCCCCCAGGTACAGCCCTCTCTCTCTCTCCCAGGTACAGCCCTCTCTCTCTCTCCCAGGGACAGCCCTCTCTCTCTCCCCCAGGTACAGCCCTCTCTCTCTCTCCCAGGTACAGCCCTCTCTCTCTCTCCCAGGTATAGCCCTCTCTCTCTCTCCCAGGTACAGCCCTCTCTCTCTCTCCCAGGTACAGCCCTCTCTCTCTCTCCCAGGTATAGCCCTCTCTCTCTCTCCCAGGTACAGCCCTCTCTCTCTCTCCCAGGTATAGCCCTCTCTCTCTCTCCCAGGTACAGCCCTCTCTCTCTCTCCCAGGTACAGCTCTCTCTCTCTCTCTCCCCCAGGTAAAGCTCTCTGTCTCTCTCTCTCTCCGTCCCAGGTACAGCTCTCTCTCTCTCTCTCCCACAGGTACAGCTCTCTCTCTCACCCAGGTACAGCTCTCTCTCTCTCTCTCCCAGGTACAGCTCTCTCTCTCTCTCTCTCTCCCAGGTACAGCTCTCTCTCTCCCAGGTACAGCCCTCATTCTCTCTCCCAGGTACAGCTCTCTCTCTCTCTCTCTCTCCCAGGTACAGCTCTCTCTCTCCCAGGTACAGCCCTCATTCTCTCTCCCAGGTACAGCCCTCACTCTCTTCCCCAGGTACAGCCCTCTCTCTCTCTCCCAGGTACAGCCCTCTCTCTCTCTCCCAGGTACAGCCCTCTCTCTCTCTCCCAGGTACAGCCCTCACTCTCTCCCCCAGGTACAGCCCTCTCTCTCTCTCCCAGGTACAGCCCTCTCTCTCTCCCCCAGGTACAGCCCTCTCTCTCTCCCCCAGGTACAGCCCTCTCTCTCTCCCTGGTACAGCCCTCTCTCTCTCCCCCAGGTACAGCCCTCTCTCTCTCCCCCAGGTACAGCCCTCTCTCTCTCTCCCAGGGACAGCCCTCTCTCTCTCCCCCAGGTACAGCCCTCTCTCTCTCCCCCAGGTACAGCCCTCTCTCTCTCCCTGGTACAGCCCTCTCTCTCTCCCCCAGGTACAGCCCTCTCTCTCTCTCCCAGGGACAGCCCTCTCTCTCTCCCCCAGGTACAGCCCTCTCTCTCTCCCCCAGGTACAGCCCTCTCTCTCTCTCCCAGGTACAGCCCTCTCTCTCTCTCCCAGGTACCGGTATCTCCATGCCAGGTAGTGCTAACTAACCCCTTTGATCTCCATGCTATTTTACAGTATAACTAGCTGGTTTTAACTGCTGGTATCAGGCAGCACGCTGATCCTTGTGCTCGGGTGACTTACTGGGTCTATTGACAGGTGGCTTCCCTTTGGCAGCATTGTGGGCGATCAGCGGCTGGGCTGGGTATTCGTTGGCAGTGTTAGTCTGTGAAACATACAGAACAGGTAATATTCCAACTGCAATGTTTGCCTAGTCTGGAATAAGATCATAAGAAATAGGAGCAGGAGTAGACTATTCGGCCCTTCGAGCCCGCTCTGTCATTCAATGGCTGATCTTTTGCTTCAACTCCACTTCCCTGCCCGCTCTGAATATCCTTTGGTTTCCTGAAAAACCAAAAATTAATCTATCTCAGCCTTGACGATTCTCAACGAAGGAGCATCCACAACCCTCTGGGGTAGACAAGTCCAAAAATTCACAACGCTCTGAGTGAAGAAATTTCTCCTCATCTCACTCCTAAATGATTGGCCTCTTATCCTGAGATTGTGTCCCCGTGTTCTAGGTTTCCCGGCCAGGGTAAACAACCTCTCAGTGTCCAGCCTGTCAAGCCCCTTCAGAATCTTATATTTGTCAATGAGATCACCTCTCATTCTTCTAAACACCAGAGAGTACAGGCCCAATTTACTCAGCCGCTCATCATAGGACAACCCTCTCATCCCAGGAACCAATCTAAATGATGAAGAAGCACATCACTTCTTCCTTGTGTCAGCTGTGGCTCAGTGGGTCGCACTTTCATCTCTCAGTCAGAATGTTGTGGGTTTGAGCCCCGCTCTGGGGACTTGAGTCCATAATTGAGCCTGACACTCCAGTGCACTATTAAGGGAGTGCTGCAGTGTTGGAGGGGCAGTATTGAGGGCACACTGCACTGTCAGACAGGCAGCATTGAGGGGGTGCTACACTGTCGGAGGGGCAATACTGAGACACAGCTGCACTTTTGGAGGAGCAGTATAGAGGGACTGCTGCACTGGTAGGGGAGCAGTATTGAGGGAGCGCTGAACTGTCAGGGTGGGGGGAAACATGGCACTGTCGGGGGAGCAGTACTGAGGGAGTGCTGCATTGTCTTTCAGATGAGATGTTAAATTGGCACCTTGACTGCATTTCCAGGTGGATGTAAAAAGTCCCACAGCCACTATTTCAAAGAAGAGCAGTAGTGTTCTCCCTGGTGTCTTGGCCAATATTCCCTCAGCTGACTCCACTAAAATCTGTTTGTTATTACATTGCTGTTTGTGGGTGTGGGATCTTGCCATGTACATATTGGCTGCCACGTTTCCTACATTACAACATTAACTAAACTTCAAAAGTACTTCATTGGCTGTAAAGTGCATTGGGTGCCCTGCGGTTGTGAAAGGTGCTAAATAATTGCAAGTTCTTTTCTTTGACTGCTAATAAATTTTACCAGGTTCCCGATTGGTCATGAAGAGATGGGAAATGCCCCTGACCTTTCTTACACCCTGCTACATCCTTGCACACCCTACTACATGCTTCTACATCTTCTTTCGTGCTCTTACAGATCTGGAAATAGGCAGCGTTTGCACAGTTGGTGAATGGCCTATGACAGCCTGGGGCTAGGGATATGATAGCAGGGCTTCAAACACTCCCCAAAAAGGCTCTATCCAGTTCCTTGTGATCCTGGGTCCATGGTATGAAACTGCTCTGTATGGAACTGGCGTGTCACTCTTCAAAGACAATGGAATTTGTGAGTTAGAAATGTCACACTGCCACAGTAAGGTGGATACTGTTAGAGGTTGGGGCCAAGGTACATCTCTGGAAGAAAGTAGATGCATCTAAAGCTGAGCGGGGTGTGCTTCAGCGAAACATAGGGTACCAAACCTGGAAAACCATTCTAAGTCCATAATAATGACAGCTCTAGCCTTGATGGGAACAAAAATGCATTGCACATAGAGAATGCAACAAACAAATATGTTGTTCTATTAATAGTTAAATACATTGGTATTGGCTAGTAAGCTGAGGCAGTGATCACAATACCGCAAACAAGGAGAGAAATAGGCATTATGGGCAGGAGGAAATCCAGAAGATACTGGCTCCTACCACAAAGATTAGAAGTTTTTGGATCAAATCCCAGTGACACCTCTGTAATCCTGATTCATTATTGTTTCCTCACGGTAGTGTGTGAAGTTGTGTGAAATATCCCACTCTGGAACTCATTAACAAACTAATCTGTCCTAAGTCACGCAGTAAAATTCTCCGATACAATTACACCTACCTGACGAGGGAAGGCCACTTTTGGTTTGGGTGCTGTGATTGGTGCACTTTGGGTGCTGTTGGTGGCTTTCATGGCAGCGCTGGGGTTGTGGTTCAGGCTGGGGTCATGGTTCAGGCTGGGGTGTGGTGGGCTGGCACTTGTCATTTGCTGTTGGAGGGCCATGGCCTGCAGGGTCATTTGCTGGGCCTGGTAGTGGAACCAAGAGATAACATAAATCATTTAAATCCCAAAGACAGCATTAGGTTAGGACTGAAGAATATTATCATTTGTTATCCATGTCTAACACAGACTATGTTAAATGTTAAATAAAAACAGAAAATGTTGGAAATAATCAGCAGGTCAGCAGAATCTGGGCAGAGAGAAACTGAGTTAATGTTTCAGGTTGATGACCTTTCATCAGAACTGGGTAAAGTTAGAAATATAAGAAGTTTTAAGCAAGTATAAGTGGGGAGTGTGGGAAAAAAAAGGGAAGGTCTGTGATAGGGTGGAAGACAGGATAGATTAAATGACAAAAGAGTTGGTGGTGCAGGGCCAAAGGGTGTGGTAATGGGGCAAATAAAGAAACAAAAGATGCAACTAGAGGAGATGGTTGATAGGGCCCTCGGCTTGTCTGTCCCATTTCCCACACTTTTGCTCTTGTCCCTTCCGCTCCCTCCAACAACCACGATAGGGTTCCCTTTGTCCTCACCTTCCACCCCACCAGCCCCCGTAATCAACTCTGCCATTTTCGTCACCTCTAGTGTGATGCCACCACCAAATACATATTCTCTTCCCCTCCACTTTCAGCATTCTGAAGGAACTGTTACCTCTGCAAAACCTTGATCCACTCCTTGATAACCCCTATCATCTCTTTCTTTCCCATTGCACCTTTCCATGCAAGTGCAGGAGATGCATCCCCTGCCCTTTTACCTTCTCTCTCCTCACCATCCAAGGCCCCAAATAATACTTCCAGGTGAAACAGTGATTTATATATACTTCTTTCAATTTAGCAAAGCATATTCATTGCTCTCAATGTGGTCTGCTCTACTCTGGGGAGATCAATCGCAGATTGGGTGATCGCTTTGTGGAAAACCGTCGTTCAGTCTGCAAGCACGATCCTGAGCTTCCAGTCACCTGTCATTTTAATTCTCCACCTTGCTCTCATGTAGACCTTGCTATTCTCAGCCTCCTGCAGTGTTCCAATGAAGCTCAATGTAAACTCAAGAAACAGCACCTCATCTTTCAATTAGGCACTTTACAGCCTTCTGGACTCAACATTGAGTTCAACAATTTCAGACTGTAATCTCTATGCCCATTTTGTTTCCTTTTTTTTTTGCAGGTTTTGGTTTTAGTCTCTTTTTCCCTTTTTGTTTGCTTTTGGGGTTGGGGGGGGGCAGATGTTCGTTATTCTGCCATTCACACCTCCGCTAGTCACATCTTTTAGAGTCATAGAGTCATACTGCACAGAAACAGGCCCTTCGGCCCACTATGTCTGTGCCGGCCATCAAGCACCTAACTATTCTAATCCCATTTTCCAGCTCTTGTCCCGTTGTTTCTTTACTTGCCCCATTAACACTTCCTTTGGTCCTGCAACACCAACTCTTTTGTCATTTAATCTCTCCTGTTTTCCACTCTATCACAGACCTTTCCCTTTTGTTCTTTTTCCACCCCCCCCACTTTCACTTGCTTAAAACCTATTACATTTGTAACTTTACCCAGTTCTGATGAAAGGTCATTGACCTGAAATATTAACTCTGTTTCTCTGTCCACAGATACTGCCAGACCTGCTGAGTATTGTAAAGTGTTCTTTATTTTGTCTGATGCAACATAAATGAGATGCGTGGAGTCCAATTTGCTGAAGATCTCTAATAGGTTTATTAACAGGTAAACTAGTTTGTACAGTACAGAGCAAACTATTTACAGAACCTTTGTCTGGGTGTTCCAGTTGCAGTGTGATGCTGGCTTCAAGTCACATGACTACATCCTGGCACTTAGCTCATTAGCATTCTGAGCTCTTAAATCAATCATACAACAAGTATTTCCAGCATTTTCTGTTTTTATTTCAGATTTCCAGCATCTGCAATATTTTGCTTTTGTATATGTTTATTAAATGTTAGTTGGCTCAGTTAGTAACACCCTCACCTCTGAGTCAGAACACTGTGTATTTAGTTCCATAGGCACCACCTTCCCTTTAGCCCCTTTACCAAGTGGCAATTCTTTGTGTGAGTCTAGTCTGCAAATGTTGGCACGAAAGCATCACAGCCCAATCCTGTTGATCAAACACTCACCCTGCTGGCAGCAATCAGGAGCAGGAGATTTGGATATTGTCCCTCTCCTTGGCTCAGGTTAATCTGGACCAACATTATCACTCCAGCCGCTAACTCCAAATAGCCAAACATGGTCAGTTCCATAAACCATCAGCCGTGCTGAACTGTTCTAGATTATAAATCACTCAATGTTGTCACTGGTTAAGATATTTAAACTAGAACTCACCAGGAGGTAGGCTTGCTGGTTTATGAAATCTTGCTGCTGGGCATTCAGTTGAGAAGGGTCATAGCCTAGAGAATAACATTAAAGAACAACAGTGCCAATTAAATTCTAATCAATGACCTTTTCTCTTTCCTTAGACTTGAAATTATTTTGTATTTTCTTGTCTTCCCTTTTTTCCAGGTATCCTTGCCTGGGAATGGGAACAGGGTAATGCACCTTTAAAGCACTTGGGAACTCCTCCATAAAGAGTTGTGGGTCTTTTTCCTTTCCTTCCTTTGTCCTAATGGAAAGTAATGGGGTTCACTGCTGCTGATGAAACCCGTCAGAGGTTGGCACCAGTATGAGAGTTAGTATTAGCTACAGTAAAATAAAATCATCCCGATCACAATGAAATGACTGGGTCACATTAAATTTTTGCCAGTCAATAGAAATCTCCAATCAAACAGCCCCACGGAATACTGACCTTGATGAGCTCCAGGGATCTCCGTGGGTCTCACAGGACTCAACTGAGTCTTGTCCCCATTGCCAATTCCTACTTTCCCACCTCCCTTCATTCGGGCTGACACTAAGGAAGTTCGCTCCAAATCCTTAAAATGGGAAGAAAAAAATGCTTTAAACAAAAACCTGCTGCTTGATAAAACCCACTACTTAATTTATTTCACAAATTCCACATTCATCATGGAACAATGGAACATAAAACCCAGCACTTAACGAACACTGGAACTAAATAAAACCTTAAACCAATGACTGAATGAAATTCCACAACACTATTTTCTCCACAGCTTAACAAAACTGTACTAATGAAACCCTACACCATAAACATCTCCACAGTTTAACAAAACCCCACAAGCGAATGAAAACACACAACATAACCATCTTCACAGGTTAAAGAAACACTAGTTAGATGAAACCCCACAACATAATAAAAACCCTGTAACAGAACAAAACCCCACTAGTTAATGAATTCCCTCAACAAAACAAAACCCTACTAATTAATGAAACCATACATCATGGCCTGAATGGAAACCTGGTTGAGGGATGATGACACCTTTCCCCTTAATAAAGCCTCCCCTCCTGGCTATAGCTTCCACCACTTTCCCATTCAAAATCATTGCGGCGGTGGTGTGGCGCTTATCACCAAATCTCAACTTGACCTGCCCTCCTATTCCTCTGGCACTTTCTCCACCTTTGAGCATCTCAGCTTGTTCCACCGCCTCACCTCTCTTTCAAAATCATCATTCTCGAACGCCCTCCCAAATATGATAATTTTCTCATCGAGATATCTTCGCTGCTTTCCTCCCTGGGCCTCTGCACCAACTGACTTCTCATCCTCGGTGATTTCAATCTCCATCTCAAATCTTCATGCTCTCTCTCCTCTGAGTTCACTGCTCCCTTACTCTCCCTAAACCTCTCTCTCTATGTTAACTCCCCAATCCATATTCACGGCCATCCCCTTGACCTTGCCATCTCATGTGGTCTTGCTAGTCCCAATGTGTCAATGATTTACTCAACTACACCCTCACCTCCACCTTTGGTGCCTTAGACACCCCCCAAAAATTACTCTCTCTCACCCTGGCTGTTTCCCCTGGTACGGCCTTCATCTACGCTCCCTTAAGTTCAAGGGACTCAAACTTGAAAGGATATGGTTTAGCCATCCATAGCCAGATCTGGTTCGACCACATAGGTCCTGCTCTCATCTGCTAAAATGGCTCACTATTCCAGGATCATCCTGGATCGCAAAGATAACTTTTGGTTTCTTTTCTCTAATTGAAACCATCTTCTTAAACCCCCTTCTCTTGTCTCCTCCATCCTTACCTCCAACAATAAGTGCAAGGAGCTCATGGGCTTCTTTGTCACTAAGATCGAGACCATCCGATCAGCTACCTCTGCTACATTACACTTCCACTAGCCCACCGGGCCAAACTTTCTCTAAAGATTCCCCCCTGGCCCTAGCCCTGAACTTGCATCTTTCTCTAGTTTTGCTCCTATCTCCCCTCATGCGCTCTCCAAGCTCATCTTCTCCATGAAATCCATCTCCTGCTCCCCCCACCCTATTCCCACTAAACTGATGATCACCAAACTTCCCCTCCTGGTCCCCATGTTAATTAATATTGTTAACAGTTCTCTCTCTTCAGGTGCTGTCCCACTCTTCTTTAAATCTGCCGTCATCACACCTCTCCTCAAAATACCAACCCTTAACCCTACCATCCTTGAAAACTACCACCCCATTTCTAAACTTCCTTTCATCTCCAAAGTCCTTGAATGTGTTGTCACCTCCCAAATATGTGCGTATATTTCCCAGAACTCAATGTTTGAATTCCTCCAATCAGGTTTATGTCCCTGCCACAGTACCGAAACGCCTCGTATCAAAGTCACAAATGACATCCTATGCGAATGTGACAAAGGTAAACTTTCCCTCCTCATCCTTCTCAACCTGTCTGCAGCCTTTGACACAGTTGACCACACCATCCTTCTCCAACCCTTCTCCACTGTTATCCAGCTGGGTGGGATTGCTCTCACCTGGTTCCATTCTTATCTATCTAATCAAAGGAACAGTGTCACTTACAATGACTTCTCTTCCCACTCCTGCACTGTTATCTCTTGTGTCCCTTAAGGGTCTATCTTTGGCCCCCTCGAATTTCTCATCTTGCTGCCCCTCGACTACATCATCCAAAAGCAGAGGGTTAGTTTTCACGTGTAAGCTGCCAACACCCAGCTCCACCTCACCACCACCTCTCTTGATTCCTCCACTGTTGCTAAATTATCAGATTGCTAAAATGACATCCAGTGCTGGATGAACAGAAATTTCCTCCAATTAAATATTGGGAAGACTGAAGACATTATTTTCGATCCCTGCTCCAAATTCCATTCCCTAGCTACCGACTCCATCCATCTCCCTGGCAACAGTCTGAGACTAAACCAGTCTGTTTGCAATCTTGGTGTCATAGCTGTCCCTGAGAGGCGCTGCTGACCACATATTCACACCATCATGAAGACCGCTGATTTCCACCTCCCTAACATCACCTGGCTTCGCCCTTGTCTCAGCTCATTTGTGTCTGAAACCCTTATTCATACCTTTGTTACCTCTACACCTGACTATTCCAATGCACTCCTGGCCGGACTCCCACATTCTACCCTTCGTAAACTCGAGGTCATCCAAAACTCTGCTGCCAGTGTCCTTAATTTGTACTAAGCCCTGTTGATCTATCACCCTGTGCTCGCTGACTTACATTGGCTCTTGGTCAAGCAATGTCTTGATTTTAAAATTCTTATCCTTGTTTTCAAATACCTCTATGGCCTCGCCCCTCCCTATATCTGTAATCTCCTGCAGCCCCACAACCTTCTGAGATACCTGCTCTCATCTAATTCTGGACTCTTGAACATCTCTGATTTTAATCACTCCACCATCGGTGGCCATGCCTTCAGTTGCCTTGTCCCTAAGCTCCGGAATTCCCTCCCTGCACCTCTCCGCCTCTCTAACTCACTTTCCTCCCTTACGACATTCCTTAAAACCTACACCTTTGACCAAGCCTTTGGTCATCTGACCTAATATCTTCTTATCACTCTGGGAAGGATGTGATTGCACTGGAGAGGGTGCAGAGGAGATTCACCAGGATGGTGCCTGGGCTGGAGCATTTCAGCTATGAAGAGAGACTGAAGAGGCTAGGGTTGTTTTCCTGAGAGCAGAGACGGCTGAGGGGGGACATGATTGTGATATAAAAAATTATGAGGGGCATTGATAGGTTAGATAGGAAGAAACTTTTTCCCTTAGCGGAGGGGTCAATAACCAAGGCGCATAGATTTAAGGTAAGGGGCAGAAGGTTTAGAGGGGATTTGAGGGAAAAAAATTTCACTCAGAGGGTGGTTGGAATCTGGAATGCACTGCCTGAAGAGGTGGTGGAGGCAGGAACCCTCACAACATTTAAGTAGTATTTAGATGAGCACTTGAAATGCCATAGCATACAAGGCTACGGGCCAAGTGCTGGAAAATGGGATTAGAGTAGTTAGGTGCTTGATGGCCGGCATAGACACGATGGACCGAAGGGTCTGTTTCTGTGCTGTATAACTCTATGACTCTATGTTTTATAATGATCCTGTGAAGGAAGGACATTTTATTACGTTAAAGATGCCATACAAATATAAGTGGTTGTTGTTGTTATAACATTCTTCACAGCTTTACATAACCTCACCAGTTAATGAAATCTGCAAGTTGAAGTTCCTTTCTTGACATTCATGTATTTCTCTTTGATTTTTAAAGATTTCCTCAGCATCTTGTTCCCTGAATATTTATAAAGTGGAAGAGCAGTGGTGACCTCTCTCTGCTTTGTATCTGACAGCTCTGGCAAATTCTCAATACTTAAACCTTTACTAAAACTTTACCTTGACCTCATTTCCCATTTAGTGAGCAGAACTGGTGGTTCACTGTCTCTGGGCTGCTGCTGGCACTGGGTTTAATAGTTCATGTGAGGGTGTCTGGCATTAACAACAACGTGGATCTATGCAACTCTTCTTTTACACACCACCCACAATCTGCTCTATTATGGATTCAACTCCATCCAGAATACAGGTCTAACCTGAACACCCTGATGGGTGACACTCTCCTATCTCCATGTTCCCAGTACCTCAGGAACTGGCTTGCTCTCCTGCTTTATAAATGTGGGTGATGGGTACAAGAATAAAGAAGTAGGGCTGAATTTCCCTAGGGGTCTACCACTTAACTGGGATAACGTCAGCTGAAGATCTGTAGGAATCCCAGTAATAGGGCACATGAGCGGAAGAGAGTGCCTGTGGAAATTCCACCCCCCGCGCTCACCCACCCCCTCCCCCACAAACCCCAGCTCCCAAAATGTTAACAGTAAGGCACAGTTAGAGATAGTGTGCTGTCTGTTCTTTACAGAAAGGACATTAAAGCCAGAGAGAGTGGACAGTGTAGATTCATCAGGATGGTGCAGGGATGGGACACTATAGTTATGGGAGCTGTTCTGGAACTCTGGAGCAGAGCAATGTTAGGAGGTTTATTGGAGGTGGGTTAAAGTTATGAAAGATTTTAAGAGGATGAATAGGGAAAGACTATTCCTGTGGTTGAGAGTCAGTGACAAGGGATCATCAATTAAAAATTGTCACTGAGAGAGTGGAGCAGGAGGTTAGGAGGAAATTGTTTTTGAAGATCGTTGTGAAGGATGTAATGCTTTGCTACAGCAGATACTGCAGCAGAGGTTTTAAGAGAAAATTGGATAAACTGGACAGACATGATGGACCTAGTGGCCTCCTTTTGTGCTGTAAGCCTCCATGGTTCTGTGCTCCTCACAACATCAATTATCTCCATAGGTTCTTATCCCTCTAACTCTTGGTTCTATTTGTCATCACATATTCATTCAGCTTTTTTTTTAAAAAGGTGTAACTGACCCAACTTTGCTGGGAGTCCATTCCATTCATCCCCTATTCTTCAGGACAAAATTCTTTCTAATCTTTAATCTTGTTTGAGGATTCTTAATTTTCTGTAACACTCTCCTTATAACTGAGCTCTTAGTTCTGGAATCTTCCTTCTTACTTATCCTTGAATTCTTGGCAATGCATCACAGTCTTTGGAAGGAAGTATCTTATTTCACTGACATGTTTCCATTTAGAACATGCCTGAAGTTCCATACCGCATTTTCATATGATAGTACAGGATCAAACAGGCTATCAAGATAGCGATCGAGTCCTTTTTGAGAGCGGTGATCATTAGAAGCATCGGAATCTACCAAAAACACAAAGACAAAAAAAAAAACCCAACAATAATCACAAGACTAATAATCACCAGCAGCAAGAATTATCACGAGTAAAAACTCAAACTTTTGTCCATGAAACTTCTGGAAATTGTAATGCTGCAGTTTCAGTCTTCAGAAGGTAAATATTAGACTCTTCAGTAACTCTCAATCAAACAACTTACAGAAAATGATCTCACCTCGTCTAACGGATCCTGAAAGGCGTCTGTCTGAGTTTGGCATAAAGATGGGGGCCTTTGGGACTGGAGGCGAATGAATATCATCATCTGAGTCGAAACCATGGCCAAAGACACTGCCCAGGAACAAAGACAGGTTACTGATCAGGCATTTGGCAGTTTTTTTTTGTTTTTTTTTCAGAGATACAGCACTGAAACAGGCCCTTCGGCCCACCGAGTCTGTGCCGACCATCAACCACCCATTTATACTGACCCTACACTAATTCCATATTCCTACCACATCTCCACCTGTCCCTATATTTCCCTACCACCTACCTATACTAGGGGCAATTTATAATGGCCAATTAACCTATCAACCTGCAAGTCTTTGGCATGTGGGAGGAAACCGGAGCACCCGCAGGAAACCCACGCAGACACAGGGAGAACTTGCAAACTCCACACAGGCAGTACCCAGAATTGAACCCGGGTCGCTGGAGCTGTGAGGCTGCGGTGCTAACCACTGCGCCACTGTGCTAGCTCCAGCTAGCAATCAGGTAGCCTGGCTCTCCGGAGGGATGCAGACTCTTTGGGAATCTCATGACAATACGGAGCTGTGGAACCACTCAGGGGTCACTCAGTAAATCTCCCGATTTCCTTGACAGCCTGTCTGCCCTGACTGTGGGTGCTTTGTAAATTCTACCATTGATACAATTGTGATATCAGCCCCAATACCGCGATGTTTGCTACCCAAAGACAGATCATAGAACTCAACACAGAGAGTCAGTGTGCACAAGTCTAAAAGCTCCCAATTCTGTTTCCATTAAAATGAATGGATAGAAAATGTTTGGCACTTGTTAACAGGAGTAGAGTTCCCTGCATTTGAATTCCAGCATCAGGGAGACTAAACCCCATCCATAACTCTGGAACAAAGACAGCACTCAGCACCGCAAGCCCCTGGAATACCTACACGTTTCTGTTCTTCCAGCTTCTCGCCTTTTCCTCAGAGGAAATTATGAAGTAGGATTTCTGCCTTGGGAAATCTGCCATGAGTTCCAGGTCAGACACGAGGTCCATTGTGTAGTCATGGCCTCCAAGCTCAGCCCATTCGCCTTTAATCTTTCTCGCCACCGACCAACCATGCCAGCCTTCTGTAACACCCCTATAATAACACTAAGCATTATTACTCGAATGTGTGTCCATGGGTGATTGGTGTGTATGTGTTTGTGTCTATGTGTGTGTGCATATATATATTGGTGACAGCATCTACGCGCGTACCTATATCTGTATATGTGTGTGTGTCTGTGTTGTGTGTATTGTGTATGTGTGCGTGTATATGTGTGTGTTTGTGTCTGTGTATGTTACTCTGCATGTGTGTCTGAGTTTGTTTCTCCGTATGTGTTTTCATGTGTGAGTCCATATGTAGGTATGTGTGTCTGTTTGAGCATGTCTGTATGTCCAAGTGTGTCTGTACGCATTGTTTCTGTGTGTGTGTCTGAGTGTGTCTGCATGTGTGGGTGGGTGTTTCTCTTCATGCATGTGTGTTTCTTTGTATGTGTGCTTCACTGTATGTGTTTCTCTGTATGTACGTGTACGTGTGAGTATATCAGTCTGTATGTATATGTGTGTGTGTTTGAGTGTATCTGCATGTCCGGGTTTCTCCGTATGCATGTGTTTCTGTATGTGTGCCTGTGTTTGAATGTGTGTGTGTCTGTTTCTCTGTGGTCTGAGTGTGTTGGTATGTGTGGGTGGGTGTTTGTAGGTATGTGTGTTTTTCTGTATGTGTGCGTATTTCACTGTATGTGCTTCCCTGTATGTATGTGTGGCCGGAATTTTTCAGTGGGTGGGCAGGCCCCATCCACCGGCCGAAAAGTTGATGGCGAGCCCGCCTCCGCTGGGCCTGGGAATCCAGACCAGAGTTTACGCACCCCAGGCTCTTAATTGGCCTTGGGTGGGACTTACACCTCTTTGAGGCAGCAAGTCCCACCTAATGGAGCTGCCGGCCAATCAACAGACTGGCGGCTCTTAGTCCCAGCAATGACACCAGGTGTGGTGACTGCTGCTGGACTACACCCAACTTCAGGAGGAGGAGAAAAGGTAAGTTTTTAGGGCCTTGCCGGGATAATTGGTTGGGCCCCGTCGAGGCAAGGGGGTGTCAGTGAGGGGAGCGGGGGTTGTGTTATGCGTTGGGGGCGGTTGAGCCTTTGGGGGCAGCCCACTATGGGGCACAGGGTGCCCAAACAGGAGGGCCCTCCCCAGCCCGCAAGAAGGCCGCCTAGTTTCATCAGGTGGGCATCTGCAGCCTCAGCTGCTTGCCAACCAAGGGTAAAATACCCGTGGCGGCAAGTGGAGGCCCTTACGTGCCAGTTAATTGGCCACTTAAGGGCCTTGATTGGCCTGGGGCAGGCAGGTCGTTTCTCACTGCCACTGACCCGTGTAAAATTGCAGCGGAGGCGGAAGTGGATAGGGAAGGGCCCCCCCCAGCTTCACACTCCATTTTACGCACCATCCCCCACCACCACCAGCCCACTGTTTTGGGGGTGTAATATTCCGGCGTGTGTTTCACTACATGTGTTTTGCTGCATGATTGTGTTTGTATGTGTTTATTTGTGTGTGTGTCTGAGGACCTGGGTATTTCGTTTTTTTTTTAGTTTTTTAGTTTAGAGATACAGCACTGAAACAGGCCCTTCGGCCCACCGAGTCTGTGCCGACCATCAACCACCCATTTATACTAATCTTACACTAATTCCATATTCCTACCACATCCCCACCTGTCCCTATATTTCCCTACCACCTACTATTTACAGCAACACTTGTAATTTCAGATGTGGCTCATTTATTCATTAAGCATGTTTGGCTGTGATTGGCTGTATGTCCATTGTGGGGATAGGGGAATTTAGGTAATATTACAGGATTTAAAGTCCTACAGTAGAAAACATTCACCATCAGCACCTGCCCTGAAACCATGCTTACTTTTCCTGCTTCTGATGTTACCTGTGTCGCAGAATGTCTTGTCCCAGTTCCTCTCCTGTAATCCAGGAATTCACTGGGCACAGGAAGCTCACACCTGCAAACAAGATAAAGAGAGTTATTTACTTTGCTGTCATTTCTATTACAACTTATATTAGATCAGATAGTGTTTCAGAATGATGAGGCAGGCTGGTCACCTGACCAGCTGGTCTGACCACGTCTGTTTGTGGATTCTCTGATCTTAGCCGACCCTGGAATATCTCTTCTTACACACAATACCTGGTGCTCAAAGTCCAATGTGGGTTAAATTGGATAAGGGAAGTAACCCCTTTATCTCCACAAGCACTGTCTGTTAATATGCAAATATTTTTCCAGCCAGGGGTCTGGTGATTTTTTGAACAAGTCCTTTCTTCACTTCAGCAACAGTTTTCAAATCAATGTTCAAAGGTGCATTTCATGAAATGGGTCGAGAGAAAATATAAGATACAGAAAAAAAACATGCATTTCTCTCATTCATTCCCATTCATTCATAAATCCCTAAAACCCATTATAGCCTGTCTTTTCTTAGTGGCATTGCTGATTTAATTGCCCCTTCCTGGCATCCCAATAAACATGTTTTTTTGGGGCAGTTTTTCGTCAGTTTGCCCATTTCCATGGCTGCCTAGGGTCTTTGAGATGGTTAGGTTTAATTAGCCTTGAGCTGGAATTTTTTTTTCCCAGGAGAGTCAGTAGTGGGTGGGTCTATCCTGAACTCTCCTTCAGTGCTTTGCTGAGTCATGCAAAGGCTTTTGACTACAGAGGATGCGTGGTTCCCTTTTTTTCTGACTGTGGGGGAGGATTCTTTGCTACTCTCCCCTTCGTCCTCTGGGACACTCCTGCCTGCAGGTATTTGTGCAGACTCTACAGTACTCCCTTGTGGGTTAAGTGAGACATCACTCTCATGGTTTCTCTGCGCCCTAGAGGTCTTTCTTTGTCTATGTAGATTGATGTAAATGCTGTTAGCAACTCTGGTGAGGTGCTTCTAGTGTCTGCAGTTACATAGGAGGATGTGGGGTCTACCTTTTCACATGTTTTGGGGCTGACTGACCAGACAGTAGAGGTTATCATCAGGGATTCCTCCCGGACTTCTTTTAACCTGCACCTTGGTCACATTTTCCCCTTCTCTGTCTAACCTTTTGCCAGCCTTGTGCCTGCCTGTCCCTTTTTATTCTCGGCGGGGGCCCCTTACTGTTCACCAGCCCTATGCTGGAGGGTCCTCCTAACACCAGTACAGGTCTTAGGGGTGCAGGTTTCACTGTAGGCTAGGGTTTCCCCTCAACCTGACACATGTGGCAACTCCTGCAGTACTCCACCACATCTTTGTGGAGTTTTGACCAGTCAAACGGCTGTCTTATGCGGGCTTTGGTCTTTCGTATACTGCCATGTACAGCCCTGTAGTCTCTTGGGCCCTTCTTACTATTTCTCTCCGGTACCTCTGCGGCACCATTGTCCACTCCTTGGTCTCAGGTCTGTGAGGAGAGCTCCATTTTCTCATCAGTACCTCATTCTTTAAATAGTAGCAATCAGGGACTCCCTCTGCTACAATTTCAGACTAGGCAGCCTGTGCTAACTCTTGCAATACTGGGTCGGCTCGCTGAGCCTCAGCTAGGGAAGATTTATTTAACTCATTCCCTGGGTCTTCTAACTTTCCAAAGAAAGTCTCTATCAGGCAGACCTCAACGCCATCTGCCTGCAGCGCCAATGCAGTCTCCTCTGGAGAGATGGTTTAATAATGACCTGATCCTCTACGCATTCAGGGAAACTGCAGGGATCCGTCTCCTGCCACTGCCTGTCTCTCTGACCTTCTGCGGTCTTTCTTTCACTACAGGCAGTGGGGTGGCTACCACCTTCACCCCCGCCAGATCATTACCAAGGAGCAGGTCAACCCCGTCCACAGGAAAACTGGGGACGATCCTTATGGTCCAGTCCCGAAACTAGGTCGCGTTCCAGGTGCACCCGGTGTATAGGTACAAGCATACACTGTCCTCCAATGCCATTCACCACCATTCTGGTGTTCACTGCACTCTCGGGGGGAAAGATCAGGCCTTTTCCCAGTAAAAGGGACCTAGTGGCCCCTGTGTCCCTGAGAATTACTATGGGCTTGCTTGCCCCACTCGAGGGGGTATGGGGTTACTTTCCCTTCAAACACAAAACCCTGATAACCTTCAGGAATCGTATTAACTTGCAGCCATAAGCTTCCTGGGTCTCACTCTTACTGCAGTTAAAGCTTGTGCTGCTGTGTTTTCCATCAGGTTCTCTTCTTCACTGAGCTAGTGTGACCTGATTAACCCTACAGGTTTTCCCTTTAGTTTCCAGCAGTCAGCTTTTAAATGCCCTGCTTTATTACAATGGACGCACACAAGTCTTCGGGCCTCACTCCTGCTCATAGCACCTTCCTTTTTGGATAGAGGAGGATCCCCTGTGTCTCTTGCTTTTTTTTCTCTTCTTATCACCTTCCCACCCTTTGTCCTTTTCGGATTTGTGGGGGTGACTAGGAAAGGTTCTCCCCTAGGAGACCAACTTATAAATTAAAGCAAACTCGTTGGCCAAAACGGGCGCTTGCCGGGCTCTCTGAACCAGCTGCTCCACTGCATGGGTCTTTATGGAGAGTGGCAGGGAGTTTTTAAATTCCTCTATCAGAATTACTTCCCTAAGATTCGCATAGCTGAGCTGTACTTTAAAAGCCTTCAGCCACTGGTCAAAAGCCAGCTGCTTATCTCTCTCAAACTCCAGATAAGTTTGATTAGCTTGCTTCTTGAGGGTTCTAAACTTTTGGCGATAGGCTTCAGGTACTAATTCACATGCCCCGAGGATAGCATTTTTTGTCAGCTCATAATTTGATGAACTCTCATCTGGCAACAGGGAATAAACCTCATGGGCTTTTCTGGTTAGCTTGCTTTGTAATAAAAGAGGCCAGGTCTCAGCTGGCCATTTTAGCTGCCTTGCCAGTTTCTCAAAGGACACAAAAAAATATTTCTACATCCTCCTCATTGAATTTTGGAATTAGTTGAGCTAGTTTTAACAATTCTGCACCCAGCCCTGAATTACGCTCCTCCATATTGGCCATGCTTTAACTAGGGTTACTCTGTCGCCCCCCTAGTTAACTCAAGCCACTTCAGCTGTCTTTCTTTGCATTCCTTCCTGAATATTCTTTCTCTCTCTCTCTCCTGTCTCTTTCTTTCCCTCTCCTCTCTCTCCTGTTCCTTCTCCTGTCTTTCTTTTTCTTCACGTTCCTTCCGGAAGGCTCTTTCTTTCTTTCTCTCCTGTCTCTCTCTTTCTTTTTTCTCGAATTCAAGTTTCCTCTGTTCCTTTTGTAGTTCTGCTAGCAATACCCTGTCGGGATCTACTCCTAACACTGCTTCTGCTTCCTCAGTTGGCCACTAGTCTGAGGAGTTCAGACTTCCTAGCCTTACCACGTACACTAGCCTTACCACACTGCTCAGCCATTTTCCTCAACTCCTCCATAGACAGTGCCTTTAACTTATCCCAAGTTACTTCACTCTGGCTTGGGGAGCTACTAGCTTCAATCGCAGACATGTTAGTATTCAAGCACACACAACCACAAGAAAACCTGTATTGAAATCTTGCTCTTTTTTGATTGGGAAAAGTTTGGCTTCCCACTTCCAATTTCTCTTGTTTGTCTGTGGGTAAAATCCTGGACAGTAGCCCCCAAATTTCTGTTGCGACCAGGTGAGAAAGGTGTCTAGGGTTCCCTCTCAGCCTTTACCTGATCTTACCGTAACAGGGTTTTTTTTAAATACCGTGTTTTTAGCTCCCCCTTGGTGAATCTTTGTTCACCGCTTTTCAATTATAAGGCAAAGAAACCAGCACAAACAGGTTTTCTTAGGTTTAAAGAAAAAAGGTTGAAATTTATTAAAATTAAACTTAAACTCTAATTCGGTTAACGCCTATGGATACACGACGCGCTCACGCTAGCATGCATACATGATACACACATGCAGATAGAGACAGAACAGAGCAGAAGAAATAAAGTGGAAAAGTTTGAGGCAACTTCTAAAGAGGGTTTTTGTTACAGATCTTCGAGCTCACTGTAGAGTCCTTGATTGTGAGTAGATCTTGCTTTTCGTTGGGCCCAGTATTCTTCTTAAACCTTCTTCACTGTAGGGGACTTTTCTCTCTTGGGGTTCATGTGTTTTCAGTGGATTTGGAGTTCCATGAGAAAACGATGGGGACAGACAAGAAAGGCTGTGGCGAGCCAGTCAGGAGGGGTCTTTTCAGTCCAGGAGCAAAAAGATACTCTTGAGTTCAAACTGATTGTACAATTCAGAAAAAAAACTGGTTGCC
Organism: Heterodontus francisci; assembly: GCF_036365525.1. NCBI lineage: Eukaryota > Metazoa > Chordata > Chondrichthyes > Heterodontiformes > Heterodontidae > Heterodontus > Heterodontus francisci. The sequence continues at coordinate 45,011,844 of NC_090394.1, forward strand.
AAGCAGGCTAGTCACCTGACCAGCTGGTCTGACCACGTCTGTTTGTGGATTCTCTGATCTTAGCTGACCCTGGAATGTCTCTTCTTACACACAATACCTGGTGCTCAAAGTCCATTGTGGGTTAAATTGGATAAGGGAAGTAACCCCTTTATCTCCACAAGCAGTGTCTGTTAATATGTAAATATCTTTCCAGCCAGGGGTCTGGTGATTTTTTGAACAAGTCCTTTCTTCACTTCAGCAACAGTTTTCAAATCAATGTTCACATAACAAAATTAATATGCCTCATTCTTGGCAGGTGCGGGTCTAGCATGACCTCTGGATTACTAGTTCAGTGACATTCTCACTATGCCACCATTTACCCCTGACTGGAAATGCCTGAGCAGAGAGGGAAATACTTAGTCAATGCTTCTAAAAAGAGTTCAATACACAAAGTGTGGTTCAAGTAACTTATTCTCTGCCACATTTGAGAAGAAGAATAGTGGATAGCGTGGACAGTAAGCAGGAGAGTGGGATTAGACTGGGTGGGTTATGAAAGGATCTGGTGAGTGAGGGGAGAGTTGGATTAGACGATGGGAAATTAAAGGGTATGGGGAGTGATGGGGATAGTGGGATTAAACTTGGTGGGTTATAGAAATGTACTGTGAGTGAGGGAGAGAGTGGGATTTGACTGGGTGAGATATTAAAAGGTACCGGGAGTGAGGGGGAGAGTTGGATTAAATGAGTGGGATATTAAAGGGTACAGAGATAGAGGGGGGAAATTGGATTAGACTGAGTGGGATATTAAAATGTACAGTGAGTGAGGGGGAGAGTGGGATTTAGACTGGGTGGGATATTAAAGAATACGGGGAGTGAGCGGGAAAGAGGCATTAGACTGAGTGTGACATTCTATTGTTCGGGGAGTGAGGGGGAGAGTGTGAATAAACTGGGAGGCTTAACTGGAGGAAAGCACAAGCACAGACTTGATGGGTGGAATGGCCTATTACTCTGCTGGAACATTCTATGATTTTGTTGCCGCATTGAGCAGTTGCTGATGTCCTATCACTCTCCCCAGCTCACAAGTTGAGCAAAGATTTTGACTTTGTATCCAAACAGGTTGTCTGTGGGAAACGGAATTGCTGGGGAACAAATTACCTCCTGAGCTGGGTTCCAATTCTGACAGCTGGATTTCCAGATTTGGTTTTCCTGAACACACTCAGTCTTGATTAAACTCGGTTATTTAATTCCTGCGCGAGGAGCATTAGACAATATAAAGTGAGCCTGTATGATTAGGAGAATCTGTGCTCACCATCAAAGCAGGAGACCTCTAAAGCAATGTTGCCCTTCCTCTTGTTGCCTGTCCACTCCAGCAGACAGGGTGGGTAGCTTCTGGCTCCCTCAGGGCCGTACCTGGCCCTTCGCATTGCTTGCATGAGCTTGTGCTGACACACAGACTTAAACCCATTGTAAGCATAATCCGACACAAACCTGTTAAACAAAGGCAGAGAGAGGAGGAGAATGTAGGAAGGGCATGGTTCATTTTTAACACCCACCATTTCATCCGCCTGCCTCCCCATGTCTAGACTAACTGTGTCCGAGGGTAGTTCCAGAGCTTGCCTGATTCCAACTTATTCTGAGGTGGGGCTCAGGCTGCACAAAATCTCCAGCCCCTACAGAGGATTTTCAGGTTACCCAAGGTCGGGGGTGGGGGTAGGTCAGTAAGTGGTGTGGGGGGCGGTGGAGGAAGGAGTGAATGAGGCATGGGGGGTGGGTGATTGTGGGTGGGGAAGGGGATGAGTCGATGGGAACAAAGGAGGGGGTGAGGGAGGGAGTAGGTCAGTGCGGGAAGGGCTGGTAGAAGGGGTGGGTCGTGGGTGGGGGGAATCTCTGTAGATGATTTTCCTTCCCCACCCACTTGTACCAAGTGCTGTTTCTTTCCCTGCTTAACATTAAATAAATTGCCTGAATCCCAGCCTAATGGCGTGTTTTCACCATCATACTAAATGCACAAAAAATCACATGGTATGCTGCAGTCAGCTGGAGTAAAGCGGCAATAGTCTCTGCTCCACCCCTGGCTCTTGCTATCTTGTGACCTGGATATTGGACAGATGAAGGCTTGCTCTAGGTCATAGAGGCTGTGGAGTCTGGTCTATGAGAATTGTTCTTGATGCTGAACCCAAGTAAAATATCTGACATAAAACCCAAAATTGTGACAATGCATTTAAAAAAGCAGGCTCACTTTTAAAAATGCCCTAGCTGGTGAAATGAGCCTCAGTGATCTTCTCTAGTAGTTGGAAGGACCTGCCAGGTTCATCACACCTGACTTTCCCAACTGAATAGTCTGTGCGTGTCTGTACAGGTCAGGATCAGACTTGGCTGTGATGCTCCAGAGTCAAATAGTTTGCCAACACTTAAAGGCAAAGCTCAATCCAAAGAAGGGCTGTGGTTGGCCCTTTAATTATGTGTCTATGTCAGGAAAGAGAAGGCTGAACGAAATCAAAAACATGACAGGATTTGTGAAAAAAAACTTGCTACAGATTTAGACACGGTTGCACACAGTAAGCTATGGCCCCATGTTTGTAGCCCAGCCCATCACCACCACCCCCCTACTGTTTCACACAATACTCACTTCAGTAGGTACTTGTCCATCTTGGAAGAGGGAGCAAAACAACTAAGGCATGTAGCCAATAAGAGCCAGCCTCTTTCTGCATTCTTATCATTTGCATTTCTCCACACCTGGTTGGCTAATTGAGCAAGGATTTCATCCCGCAGACTGGGGCTAGCCAGCCCGATCTGGGCTACGTAATCACCAAAGAGGATTTCTTGAGCTCCATTGAGATGGGGATCACCCATGAATCTCATTATCTGTAACAGGAACATTGTCAGCTTCTTGCAGGTGAAAAAGCAAAGAGCAGATACTATGACTCATCTCAGTCACTGGGAGTTTCTTCTGCTTCCCTCAGTTCCTCCTCTCCTTTCTCTCGGCTACAGTTCAATGAGCATCGCCGCCCTCTGATCCCTAACCATGCATGAGCCCAGTCAATGAGTTCAGCAGATTATTTGTCTATGGCAGGGGTTGGCAAGCTGCAGCTCCAGAGCTGCATGTGGCTCATTAAGGACTCGTGCGGTTCCCGACCTTGATCGATCTAACCCATTTTTTCATTTTGCCAGTTCCTGGAAAGGGACCAGCACCGGACTGCGCAGCCTGTCACAGTAGGCACCTCTCCCCACACCGCTCTCGGATGCCAAGATGTGCAGTAAAGGCAGCAGGTAGCTCAGGGTCTTGCTGCTGCCAGTCTTGGCCACATACAACACGTTCTTCCCTCTCAGCAGAACTGCGATGAGGACAGTGGTGGGTTGAGAAATGCCCTTCCTGTCCAATGCATCCTGCAGCTCTCTGCATAGCCCCAGTGAGCTGAAGCTCCGCACCCTTTCTCTGCGCTTCTCCTCCTCCCCTCCTGGTAAAACAGGAGGCTGGCTCCAGGTGTTGTTAATGACAAAATAATGCCCGGCCACCTTCCTGTTTTTCCAACTGTTGGAGACCTGATCGACCTTGCTTAAAGTGTAGCCCGCATGCTGATTCAGCTGGGACTGCTTCCCCATGATGAGCAGCCGCCCAGCTCTCGTCAGCCTCAGCCCTAGCGCCTTGCTCCCTGCCGCGTGTTTCAGCCTCTCCTCCACTTGGAGCCGTGTCTTCTGAGGGATGCAAATAATGGGCAGTTCACCACTGTGGGCCGACACCTGGGGGCCTCCACTGGTGGAGAAGCACAACCCAACCCCAGCCTCTTCCTCAGCAGAGTCAGGCTGCTGGAGATTTGAGGCCCCGGAGCTGAAGATGAAACCTGGAGCCAAAGGCTCTTACCCAGTCCAGATGTGTTACTGGTGCACGGCAGCTACATCCTGCCCTGGGCAGCATTTTGGGGTTTGCATTAATTGGCATCCAGGTGAGGACTACCTTTTTATATTTTTAAAAACTCTTTTTTAGTGTAAAGTCAAAGTGTTGTGCCACAATGTCATAGTCACTATTAACTGTTTAAAAAATATTTTCAAAAAATGGGAGTTGGATGCAAAAATAAAAGATGTTTACATTTGTGACCCTAAAGTAAATATTGCTTAGTGATTTCAGTAAATTTGAAGGGATTAAATGGTAATTAAATGGCTTGTTTCAGTTTTTAAACATTTAATAACATTGTACTTGGAAGAAAGTGGTATTTGAGTAACAGCATTGAGGCTCTTTAAGATATTGCTTTTTTGGCAAAATTTAAAAAATAGCTCTTCTTGTTATTCAGGTTGCTGACCCTGGACTATCGGAATCACCTGACATTCATACACACAAATACACCCATACACGCAGGCAAACATGCGCATACAAAAATGAACGTGCACACACAAACACACGCACATACATTGTCATGCAGGCCCCCACCTGCCAAGAATGAGGCACACATATTTCACCACATGGACATTAAATTTTAAGATTGTTACTGGGAAGAAGGCCTATTACAAGGGGCCATGCCCCTGACTGGAAAGACAGTTTTTTTTTGCAAACTAGCAGACAGCGTTGGAACAAAGGACCCAGTGCCTGCTCCCCAATACACAGAAGACGTGGTCAGACCGGTTTAGTCACATGACTAACTGACTGTTGCAGAGTTTTGAACTGAGAGTTTTGAATTGGCCACAGAGAATTTGAACTCAGAAAGCTGTTTGCTCCTGGACTGCAAAGACCTCTCTCCTGCCTGCTCTCATCTTTCTCACAGAACTGAAGACCCATTGAAGACACATGAAACCCAAGAGAGAAAAGTCTCCTACAGTGAACAAGGTTTAAGAAGAAAACTGGGCCGCAGTGAAAAGCAAGACTACCTATAATCAAGATCCCTACAGCAAGCTCAAAGCGCAGTAACAAACCCCCTTCAGAGGTTGCCTCAAACGTCTTCACTAGTTTTCTTCTGCTCTTTTCTGTCTCTATTTGCATGTGTGTATCGTGTATGCATGCTAGTGTGATGTGAAGCGTGTATCTGTAGATGTTAATCGAATTAGAGTTTAAGTTTTAATAAATTGGGCGGCACAGTGGCGCATTGGTTAGCACCGCAGCCTCACGGCTCTAGCGACCCGGGTTCAGTTCTGGGTACTGCCTGTGCGGAGTTTGCAAGTTCTCCCCGCATGGGTTTCCGCCGGCTGCTCCAGTTTCCTCCCACAGCGAAAGACTTGCAGGTTGATAGGTAAATTGGCAATTGTAAATTGCCCCTAGTGTAGGTAGGTGGTAGGAGAATGGTGGGGATGTAGTAGGGAATATAGGGTTAATGTAGGATTAGTATAAAATGGGTGGTTGTTGGTCAGCACAGGCTCGGTGGGCCGAAGGGCCTGTTTCAGTGCTGTATCTCTAAATAAATAAATTTCACTTTTCTTCTTTAAAGCTAAGAAAGCCTGTTTGTGCTCATTTCTTTGCCTTATAATTGGAAAGCGGTGAACAAGGATTCATCAAAGGGGAGCTCAAAACACGGCATGTTTAAAATTAAACCCTGTTACAATAAGACCAGGTGAAGGCTGAGAAAGACCCCTAGACACCTTTATCACCTGGTCATAACAACATGCACACATACACACACATGCACACAGAAGCACATGCACACAAACATATGCATGCACACAAGCACACACATGCATGCGCACGAACACACACAAACACTTAGGCACGCATGCACACAATTTCCAACAGGAAGTGATGGTTTCCTGTCCTCATCTGACGTTCATACACACACAAACACACATACATGCAAAACGTGCACACAAACACGTGCATATATACACATACAAACAGGCACACACTTGCACGCACACACAGAGCTTCCAGCAGGCGCATTGATTAGCAATCAAAGGGAGCACAGACTTTACTCCCCTCTTGCCTAGGAGCATCAGGCCAATTAAAACACAACAATCACCATTCTGGCCCAGATCACCTCACACAAAGCAGGGATTAAACCTGGGACCTGTATAGCTCAGTACCACACCAGGCCACCGGGTGGAGCTCTACCAATGTGCTTTAAATTAATCTTTCTCCTTGTGTCTTCCTGGGTGAATTATCACCTGCTCAGACTGAAGGGTGGCATATTTACCCCTTGGAAACCACATTTCAGCATCAAGCATCCCTGTATCACATACGTCATAGGCTATTCTGCCCAAATAATTTGCCTCAACTCCCTCCTAACTTTGGGGAGTGTCCCTCTGCTGCATCATTCTCATGTTCCCATTTCCCACTCAAGCCATCCTCATCCCCTCTCTGGGAAAGACTGTCAACTTCGTATCAATTAATACTGAAATATGGCAATTTTGAGCTTTAGTTTCAAGTGGAAAAGAGGTGGAATTCTCCCAAACTCATCCCGCTTAAAAACTGAGAGCTATGGTTTTTAAAACCTTTCTCTGCAGTACATAGATCCTTGAACAATGCCCAGTAGCAAATTACAGGTTTTGAGCTAATCATGGGGTTTGGTTAGCATGATATCTTGTACAACTATATAAATAAAACATAACTGAAGATGGGGCAGGAGAGAAGTGCTCAGTTAGTACCTGCACTCCCCCCATATTTCTGAATTTCTACTGCAGCCATTAGTGAAGCAGCCCACAGCAGAGGAAGGAATACTGGCAGAAGACTCACAGCAGGCGGTGCTTCACAGCCACTCAGTTGCACTCTGGGTTGTAGCTGGTATATCGCTGTTACAATACATCACTCGCTCCACACAGTTTGCTAATGGTCAGTCACAGAATCACAGAATTGTTACAGTGCAGAAGGAGGCCATTCAGCATATCGTGTCTGCACCAGCTCTCCGAATGAGCAATTCACCTAATGCCATTCCCCCGCTTTCTCCCCATAACCCTGCACATTCTTCCTTTACAGATCTATAAGACTTTCTGTCGTATGAACCTCACCAGCTTGAAGACCAGAACAGCGTCTTCTTTCAGATCCTCTTCTGATTGGGTCAGTGCTTCATCCAGTGGAGTGGTCAGCATACCGAATAAATGTTTCTGCATAAAACAAGGCACCAATGATAGCAATGTGAGAAACACCCTCTGTTCCCACCTCCAAATCATTTATGTGGTGTATAAGCAACATGGGAGCCCATACAAACTTACCTTGAAGTGAGCCCATACAAATCTGGAGAAAGGATAGTTGTTGATATCAAGAGCCATTATTAGCTGTTCCTCTGATTGCACTTTTGGAGTTTCAATCTGGATAATGCAATCACTATGGTTTTCTTTACGAGCTGCAAGAAAACAAGTAACATTCAGACAACAAAAGGTAATTCCTTCAAAGGGGTTTATAGATTTCTCAGTATTTTCAACAAACTTTTCTCAGTGAGAAAATAGGGTCAATGTTTCATGGATTCAAGATAGTAAATGTAAAAGCATCAGTTAACGAGCGGGCAGACTGTGGGTTTTCTATACTGAGATTGCCAGCTTACTTACAAAGGTATCATTTAGAATCTCACCATGCCAGACACACAGAGAGAATCCTTTCTCCAGATAATTTCACTGGTGTGGTGTGTGTTCCAAGCTCTGGTTTCTCATGTTTTAATGCTAAGAGGGCGGCACAGTGGTGCAGTGGTTAGCACTGCAGCCTCACAGCTCCAGCGACCCGGGTTCAATTCTGGGTACTGCCTGTGTGGAGTTTGCAAGTTCTCCCTGTGTCTGCGTGGGTTTTCTCCGGGTGCTCCGGTTTCCTCCCACAAGCCAAAAGACTTGCAGGTTGATAGGTAAATTGGCCATTATAAATTGCCCCTAGTATAGGTAGGTGGTAGGGAAATATAGGGACAGGTGGGGATGTGGTAGGAATATGGAATTAGTGTAGGATTAGTATAAATGGGTGGTTGATGGTCAGCACAGACTCGGTGGGCCGAAGGGCCTGTTTCAGTGCTGTATCTCTAAAAAAAAACTTAGCAACTTTTGTGATATTTTGTCTGCAATCTTTACACTGTTGTCAGGTGCATGACTGAGTTTTTTTTCTTTCATGGGATGTGGGCAACACTGGAAAGATCAGCATTTGTTTCCCATCCCCAATTGCCCTTGAACCTCAGTTCTTGTATGGCTTGCTGAGCCATTTCAGAGGGCAGTTAAGAGTCAACCACAATGCTGTGGGTCTGGAGTTACGTGTAGGCCAGACTGGTAAGGACAGCAGATTTCCTTTCCTGAAGGACATTAGTGAACCAAATGGGTTTTTATTACAATCGATTATAGTTGTACAGCACCATTACATAGACTTCAATTCCAGATTTTTATTGATTAATTTAATTTTTTTATTACTTAATTGAATTTAAATTCCACCAGTTGCCGTGGTAGGATTTGAACCATATTTCCAAAACAAAGGCAGATATACAGATATATATATATATATAGAGAGAAAGAGAGAGAGAGAATGAATAACAGAGATAGACAAGAAAAAGAGAGAAAAACAGAATTAGAAAATCAGAGTTATCAGCTGAAAAGCGTACCAGCTGCAGCTTGGAGTAAAGAGGCCAACTCAGCAGGAATGTCCAGGTGAGCAACATTCACCACTTCCCTCATCGTTTGTTCCTGATTGAAAAGATCATTATTTTATAGTTAAACTCCCAGCAGAATAACTTTCTGAATATAGCTGGATCTCAATGTGGCGAAAGCAACTAATCAACAGGGATACAAAAACATTAATAACATTTTGGGACACAGTATACAACTAATTTGAGACATGACATGTGGTGAGTGTAGTGTGGCTTGGGAGGAATAGGTAACTTTGAACCTATGGTTCCCAAAACTCTCCACCATTGGGGGGTTTCTCTCAAACTCAATTACTGTGGTCTTTTTCCATTTAGCGATTCCTATATTCTTTTGTTTCCAGTAGAGATTTTTTGACTGATTCAAAAGATAAAGGGAATACAATCGATGTAGAGTATATGATTGTCAGAAGGCTTTCAATAGGTATCTCAGATAATGAATGCCACTAAAATTCAAGCATATTGGATAAGAGGAAATATAGTAGCCTGGATAGAAATTTGACTGATGGCAAGAAAGGTTCAGGGCTGGGGTGCGGGTTAGTGGGTAAGGTTGAGGATAAAGTTTAGATTGAGGTTTAGGGTTAGTGAGTTAGGATTAGGATTAAGATGAGGGTTAGTGGGTTAGGTTGAGAATTACAGTTCGGGTGAAGGTTAATGGGTTAGGATTTATGTTAATGGGTTAGGGTTAGGGTTAGGGTGAGTGTTTGTGGATTAGGGTTAGTGGGTTAAGGTTAGATTGAGAGTTAGGATTAGTGGGTTACTGGAATGGGCAAACAGATGCAGATGAAGCTTAATGTTGAGAAGTGAGAGGCAAAATATTTTGGGAGAAAAAATGAGTATTGGGAATGTAAACTCAGTGGAATGATATTGAAGGGTGCATGAACAGGGTGTTCAACAAAAGTCTGTTGTTGACTGATAAAGTCATTAAAATGGCTATTAGCACTTTAGGATTACGGTAATGTGCAGAAAACCCATCAATACCATAGGGAGTGTAACGTACCCCAGTATGTGATACGGTATCCCGGTATAAGGGATCATACCCCAGTATGCAATAATGTATTCCAGTATGTGGGATATCGTACCATACCAGTTTGTGGGATTATACCTCAGTTTGTGATATCGAACCCCAGTAGGTGCTCCCGTCCTCTAGTATGTGATACTGTACCCCACTATGTAGTACCATACTCCAGTATGTGGAATCATACCCCAGTATGTAATACTATACTCCAGTATGTAATATCATACTCCAGTATGTGGGATCGTACCCCGCTATGTAGTACCATACTCCAGTATGTGAGGTGATAAGGCGGAGCAGGCTCGAAGGGCCGAGTGGCCTACTCCTGCTCCTAATTCATATGTTCGTGTACTCCAATATGTGGGACCA